>NC_083380.1:15078333-15385000 GCF_031755915.1 Ziziphus jujuba | reverse complement strand
TAGACGGAATTTGTTGTGGGTTTGGATCTGTTTCTGAAATGGGTTGGATGAATTGGGTTCTGGGTCTTCTAAATTTGATATGCTCTGCCACTGTTGAAGCCTCTGGCATGATTTACAGAGATAGAGAGAGAGAGAGAGAGAAGAAGAAGAGGAAGAGGAAGGAAGAGAGAGAGGTACTTTAATTCTGTGAAACCAAGGTTGGCTTTTGGAGATGGAGAGTATAATGGAATTGGAATGTAAAGAGTAATTAAGTTTTGAGAGAGAGAGAGAGAGAGAGAGAGAGAGAAGAGAGGGGGAAAGAGGCAGTGGATTTAAGACCAAAGCTTAGCTAAGAAACTAAAGAATAGATTTTGATTTTCTATTTTCCCATTAATTTTCTGTTAAAAATTGAATTTTTTTTCTTTAATTATTTATTGTGGGGGTTCCTTTTTGTGAGTTTGTTAGGTGGGCACTGCTTTGTCTTCTTGTTGGGACTGTGGGTATATGCCATCAAACTGCAGCAGTCTGCAAGAAAGAGAGAGAATAGCGAGGGGAGAGAGAGAGAGGCTCTGGAATCTGTGAATTTCAACTTTTGCTTTCTCTTCTTTTGCTTTATAAGCCAAACTGATGCTTACTTATCAAACCAAACAGAACAAAAAAAAAGAAAAAGGGTTTTTCAAATCACTCTCTCCCAATGTCCTTTTGTGTGTGTATTGGGTTTCAAGGCTCATATGGAGCCAAAGAGAGGGCTATAGGGGCAGTATGGGCAGGCAAAATGTCAAGTCTACAAAAAGTCAGATTTGTGGGTTAGCGTGGACAGCATTTGAAATGGTCCTACTGAAATGGATCACAAGGTCAAAATTCATCAGTGTATTGGGATTACAAATTTTTCCAACAAATAAATAAATATATAAAACACCAGCTAATACTATCATTTGCATTTCACAATAGCAGAGAATTAGAGACCCCCAAAGCAAACCAAAATAGTTTGCAATCATGTGAAAAAGCTGGCTCTTAAATTTGACTCAACCAAAGCCAATGGGCATATCTTCTACTTCAAGCATCCATTTTTGGGGTCCCATCCTTCTTACCTTTGTATATAATCCTAAATTTATCATTTTCATTAGGAATGGCAAAAAGTTTGTTCACATTAGCATAGTTAAAATATAAAAGAAAACACAATGAGGAAAAAGTTATTCTCATGTAATTTGACATAGTATCACCAATAAGAAAAAAATAATATTTTTTGTTTTATTCATTAACATTTTTTCTCCAAACTTTTTTTTCGTTTTTTCTTAGATTATCATAAATATAAATATTCAAATTTAAAATTATTGTAAGATAAAGTAGTAGTTTTATCATTAAATATTGAAGATATAAAAATTCAAATTTAAAATTATTATTTAAGAAAATAACAATGTTGCTATTAAATCTTATAAATAGACCCATCCAAAAATGATTTATAGAGGTATACATATTCCATTAATTTCTATGAGGTTGCACCTCTCCCTATTGACTTCAACCTCACTATACTGCTTTAGATAGGTTACTAATTAGGTCATGCACATACTTTACTTGAAAAAGTGTCAAAAATGTTACCACTGACCAAATTTAAGTATGATAACACAAACCAAAACTTTATTACGTAAAAGAAAAAGGAGAAATTCCTCTCACAATCCACATTTGAGTTTTCTCACAATTATTCTATTGCCCATTTGTTAGTCTTTGAAACTTTGTCAAAATTAACTAATAGAAATTTAAAATTACTTTTGAAATGTTAAAAAAAAAAAGTAAAAAAAGAACACACACGACCTTTCAAATTTCTCAAAAGTGGTGATATATTTATAGCTAGAAGATGACAATATGGGAAATTCAAAGGTTATGACCGAAGATGGAGAATTCAGAGAAAGAACAAAAACAAAACGACAGAATGAGAAGATGTAAGTGTCTGCAACTTCAATTTTGACTGTTTTTACTGACCAACTATTTAATCATGTCTTTTCTTAGCTTCGAATACATGATAAGGGGTAAAAATAATAATGCAAGTTTTAATTGCTTTCTACCAGTTGTTCATGTATATTATCTTATTACCCCCCAAAAAAAAAAATGTATATTATCTAAATTTATTTTCTTTTTCCATTTTTTTTTTTTGTGAATTTTCCATCTCATAATTGAAACTTCAATTTACAATATAAATATTGAACTTATATACAAGTGACAATTTAAATACTAGAATATTTATTAAACAAAATAATAAAACCATAATGTATTTAATGTACGCTTTTATTATGAAAGAGTTTAATTAAACTCTTTATGCCAGCTGGTATATTGGGGTTATTAATAATTGAAATCATTTTTGGGTTTATATTATATTAGCATGTCACATTATTAAAGTGGTTACCAAAAAAAATTGTCACATTATTAAAGTTGTATGATTATGTGTTTCGCAATAATATGAATACCTATCTGTTGAAAAACATTGACAGTACTTGAAAGATCATGTTTTTATAATTACTATTGGATTTCTCTATACGATAATAAATTATCTTTGACAATAACTCCCAAAGTTTCAATACCACCTAACTCAAGTGGGTCACTTCTGTAAAGTTGGCCAATTTGAGAGAGAGGATTAAAGTTTTAAACTCAAGCTCACCAGTAATAGCTATTAATTGTTTTTATATAAATCATAGCTATTAATGATAGTGGTTTTTTTTATTTTTTTTTCCCCCCTTAAATCTCTCTCCCAATTTTAATTTATCAATATGTATATATTTTGTAAAATTAATGATAGTAGTTGAATATTTGTATGTGTATTTTATAGATTCTACCGCAAAACAGTAAAAGATTATACATATATCATATCTAATAGTTTTAAACTACTTCCTTCTTAAATCTTCTTCAATAGAGAAAGGGTATGGAACACTACAAAGTAGGGGTCAAAGCTTCCCAAGTGCTAGCTTTTTAGATTAAATTTCAAAGTTGAGAAAGTTCAAAGTTCACTAAAGTAGATTGGATATATATGTTTAATTTTATGTTATTTATTTATTTATTTTTATCATTTCCTCTTTTTAAAGAATTCGTGAACTTGACTAATAAAACATAAGAGATAATAAAGTAAGGGTTTTTACAGGGGTTTTTGTTGTAGTGGAAACATCAAATCCTCTGTGTCATCACTATTAGGGCATATAAAATTGTTATATATATATATATATATATATAGTTCCAGGAGACATGATCTATCTCAATAATGCTTATCTAAATTAAATTAATTAAAAAGTATCCTCTAGCTAGTTGGTGCAACCATGAATTTGGACATTTGCTATAAATTTGATACACTAAATATATAAGTATTTTATGTGCATCTTAAAATAACTGGGAGATATATCTTACTTGATTATATATATATATATATATATATATATATATATATATATATCTGTAAGTTTGTTTGTTATTTTGTTTATTTGTTTATTTATTTTCTATCTTTCACGGGTCTTCATTAGGAGAAAATATTTTTATATATTTGTTTTTTAAGAAAATTTATATGTTTATGAATTTAATAATGAAAGCATCGCAATCCAAAGATTGCACACCAAACTCGTTGCCCTTCAAGATATATAAATATATATATATATATATATATATATACACACCAAAATAGAACCATTTTTTCCTAAACTCATTTTCGTGACCAAGTGAATAGATTATTGCACCTTTTCAAAAAGCGATTAAACACCTTTTTTAACGATTATTTTATGGGATTTTTCACTGTTTAATTTGAACCTCAAACTCATAACGATGTTTTTAAGAAGAGGGTTTGCATGGAAATACTAAAATAAGTCAAATTAATCTATGTTTGTTCCCTAATATTCATAACCATTAAACGGCAATTTGCTGAATTCAGTGGTTGTGGTTCTGGTTGTGGAAGATTCTAAAACGTGGACCCTGACAAACAAATACTTTGATAAAACAAAATGCAATAATGTTTATATGTTTATATAAATCATTTTATGTTTATCTCTCATTGCACCGCAAATTGCGGCATAAAAAGCTTGACATTTGGGACAGTATTTTGCTTTTAATTTAGACTGCAAATTCCTGAACAAGAAAAAGGAAAAGAGCATACAAAATTACAAAGAACTCACTTCTGTATTTATCTTTTTTTATATGTAGCAACAACTATAGCATTAGTACCCTTATATAGCAATAATATACAGATATGGCATTAGTACCTTTTATTAGTCAATGCACATAAAAAATAAAAAATAGATAAAAAGATATGTACTCTATATTAAACTAATGCGTTTTTAATTTAAAAAAAGAAAAAAAGAAAGTACTTTGGGTATCTATCTCATTTACCAAGTTAAAAACAAATAAAACAATTAGGAAAAGAAAAAAGTTAAGACAAAATATAAGAATAATGTAAATGGAAAAACAAAAAAAAATTCCAAATCGACTTAAAAAGGGAATAAGAGAACATTTTTTTTTTTTTAAGTCAAAGCACTAAACAAATTCTATTTGATTAAAAGTTGAATAGTTTTCTTTTTTCTTTTTTTTTTTTTCTTTCAAACTTTTCATTGTATTTAAAATATGGTTTGCAAATAAATTCCATTATATTTTTGAAATCAAATTTTTATTTATTCCTCTATAAGTACTTTTTTTTTTTTTTTGGTGAATTTGATAAATACTTATCAAAAGATTCAAAACATGTACATTTCTATTGTAAGAAATATTATAGGAACAAATATTGATATTGATATAATTTAATATTGTGAGATTTTATAAATAGTTAAGAGATATATATATATATATATATATATTTTTTTTTTTTTGGTTTAAAGTAAAGAGATTAGAGATAGGGAAAGAGTGGGTAATCAGCTTAAAAATGAAGATAGAAAAGTCAGAAGTGGTAATCAGCTTTTTTTTATGGAAAAGCACCAATCAGCTTCCTTCCTTTTCTTTGTTTGATTGATTACACGCTTACCTAAATAAGGACTTTCATCATTTTCAACATTTTGCATTTTTATTCATTTGCTTTTTCTTTTTCTAAATGGTTTTTAAAAGCAATTTTCCCAGTCAATACCCCTCCAATAACGCAACAATTCCGGATCCTGTAACCGTGGTTTTAAAAAATAATAAAAAATTCTTGGAAAAAACTTTACCTTTTTTTAGCATATGAAAAAAAAAAAGAATTAGCCTCTCTATGAAAATCAGTATAATTTTTATAACATTTACCAAAAAAAAAAAAAAAAAAAATTCAATATTTTTTAAAAATTTTTTGTTCAAATATTTATATCGATTCATTAACAAATTGATTCTCAAATTCATAATTTTCACAAAAATTTTCAAACTTTTTAATAAAATTTCTAAAGAAACTTTTTGAAAATATCTATTAAATTTAATTATTTTAACTTTTTTTTATCAAAACATGTGTAAATATTATTATTGTTTAGAAAAAGTTTAAAGCAAATCATTAAAACATATAAAATATTTGTGTCTTATTATTTTTAAATTTCAATCGCATGATGATATTTTTAATATTTTGCAAATAGCTAAATTGGATTCACATGTAAATGACTGAATTGAGCGGCATTGACATCACATATAAATAGAAGTAAACTACATATTAAGAAATATCTGCTAGAATATATTGTATGCACGTCAAAAAGATTTACAACAAAACATAAAACAATAGTTTTTTTTGTCAAATTAACTTTATTGATAGTTTTTTTTTAATTTTTTTTTAATTTTTCAATTGCCTTGTAAAAATTGAGAAAATAAAAATGAAAAAAAATTTATATTTAACAAACAATATGCTGGAAAACATCATAGGAGTATAAATGTATGTCAATAAATTGGTGTTTTAAAACAAATTATACACATAGAGAAAGAGCCATAGTAAAGATGTAACCAATATATATATATATATATTATATTTCTATGACCTCTTGATCAATGAGGGATTTAAAGTTATTTTCATAATTTTTATTTAATGAATATTTATGGAATATTGTGAAATACTAGTTCATGTATATCGTTTTAAACTCAATCATAAGAGAATAATAGTTATGGATATAGCTAATCAATATCATATAATTATTATCATCGAAAACAATTATATTTAATATAATATTTATATGATTGATATATTAATAATTTCATAAAAAATTATCATATGATTGATATATTAATAATTTCATACAAAATTATCAAGAAGATATATTTTTTAATAATTATTTTTCATATTTTACATATTAAAATAATAATGAAAAAGATATTAATAATTTTCAATCATACAAGAATTATATATGGTATCGAGATAACATTTTAATATAATTGTAATAATTATTTTTTATATTTTAATTAATGGATAATGTTATCAAATATGTATTTTTTGCATTTCTGTTAATAATGATATATTTATGACCATTAATATTTACTGTAAATCTATTAATTAAGAAAAATATAATATTTATTTAATATTTTTTAATTTATATATTCAATTTGATAATTAATTGATTAAAAAAACTAATCATGAAATTTCAATTAAAATTTTTATTTTTTATATAAACTTTCATTAATTTCTATTCCTTTTTTCATTTTTTTTTTATGATGCTCAATTATTTTTGATATTTTTATAATTTTAAACTGTCAATGTTTATATCAACATCATTTTCAACCTTAGTCACAAATTTATATAACTTATATTAATTCTTTAATTATTATTTATTACAAACCAAATTTTTTCCAATTATATTTTCTCTTTTTTTGGGTATTAATCTTTGATCACAATTTTGCATAACTTATATTAATTCTTTAATTATTATTTATTACAAACCATTTTTTTTTTTTTCTGTCAATCTTTAAACCAACAAAATAAAAAAATAATTGTTTTATGATGATAAAGTCAAAAGGAAATTAATGGGAATTATAATAAACTTTGTTTTTTGCTTTTGAAAAATAATAGTAAAGTTGATTGGTCCAAAGTGGTCCAGTTACTCCCAGGTGAGGAGGACTACAAGGAATATGTTTGGGTTTGGGGACTGTGCATATATTAAGTTTGTGTCAGGTTATGTTTTTCTTTTTGCCCTTTCTATGTTAAAAATATTAATTTAATCATGGTGGACTGAGCAATAAAAAATGGAATAGGGTGCATGGAATAGGGTGCAGTATGATAATATTTATATGGTGTATGTTCTCTTTTTTATTTTATTTTATTTTATTTTTTTCTTTTATGGATATGATAAATGATTATTATAGCTTTAAAAGCACATCAACTATCTTTTTTATTTATTTTCCTTATTTAATTGGTTAAGTATACAAGAATATACAGTAGGTGTGGTATTTAGAATAAATATAAAAATAAAATATCTCTATATGTTACAGGAATATAAATTCTCTTATTTTAAAAAATAACTATTTTTTAAATTCAGAATTGATATTTTTTTTCTTTTCATGATACATTCATTTATTATATTTAAAAATATATTTTATTCTAGATTAATTATTTTATATTAAAAATATATAATTGATTATGAAATTTGATTTTTAATTAATTTTATCAAATTCAATATTTTCATAAAAATATAAATGCTAAATATTAAATCCAATACAGCATAACAACCAAACACGTCAATAGACTATTCATTTTTCTCTTTTTTTAATTCCTATAAATATGCATTTTTATTTTATATAGAATAATCATTCAGTGTAGCATACATTTTGTATATGCAAAACTATCCCCCAACCAAAAAAAATAAAAAAATTCTAATTTAGGCCGAAACTAGAAAGTGAATTTAGGCCTCCTACTTCATGGTTTAATTTGGGCCTCTCAAACTAAACCTCAGCCTAGCCCAGGAACCTTTTTGTTTTTGTTTTTGTTTTTGTTTTTGTTTTTGTTTTTGTTTTTTTTTTTTTTTTTTTTTCCTTGGCTGAAGATTAGTTGATATTCAAGCTTTTTGCTTAATTAAATATTAGTGCTATAAACATTAAATTGTTTATCAAAATTCATTTCAAATGATAGGAACAATGGTTGATTTATTGTATTGGGATTTATTTATTCATTGAATTTACTATGAATTTTTCAACAAATTCCATATTATTATATTAATTGCCAATAGTAAATACTTCACAATACTACTATTTGTCTAATATTGTAAAGCAAAAAAGTTTCCAAATCCCAACTAAATGTCTTTTTCACATGCTATTAGAGCAATTTGTTGGAAAAGTATAAAGCCACTTGCAAGTTCTGATGTGGTGGAAATTGGCAACATTCATATGCGGTAGAATTTTTCACATGCAGAATTATGAATGAATACTTTTTTTATTATTATTATTTTTATATGGCTAGAATCATATATAAATAATTGAGGTTATGCTGAATAGATTATATGAATTTTATAGGTTTAGAAAATGGTTATCCTATGAAATTGACTAATGAAGGCTCACTATCCAATCAATTTTGGGTAGAACTGTAGAGGCTTTAGGTTAAATTTGTTTATTAATAATAATTTTCCATAATAGAGAAAAAAAAAATGGAAAAAGAGAAGAAAAATCACACAGAGTTAAAATTAAAATATTGAGTCTCTTTCTCTTTCACCTAACTCCATGACATCAATTGTGTTAGTTAACTAGTTACTAAATTCTGAGCAATTTGTCAAATCTTATAAATTTCATTTTCTTATACCTAGCACTATGATATAATAAAGTTTCAATTAAAAATTGAATTTAAATTAGTCAGAACAAAATTAAACCAATATGACATAAGAAATTTATATGTATCTATCAAAGGAGCTTTTTCTAGCAAATATTTTAAAAACAAAATAGAAAACCCCTCACAAGTTGTGATGTGGTGGAAAAGGATATATAGAGTGCCTAAAGAAAAACATGACAATCATATGTGTTGGTTGTCATATTTGTTTTTAAAAAATAAAAATAGAATGATTTCATGTAGAAGTACCAATCTTATGATTTTTTATAAAAGAGAAAAAAAAAATTGTTTAATATATTCATCAAAGTTAATTATTACACTAGATAATTTATAATAGTCACACTGCATCATTGAGATAATATACCAACATAATTCATCTTGCACAATCCTCATAACCGAAAATTTTCAGGAGTTTTGTTTTCTTTTATTTTGTTTTTGTTTTTTTTTTTTTTTTTTTGGTAAATGAATTGCATTAATAGAACAAATTCAATATAGTATCGGGTAGACCTCCGTAAGAAAAAATAATAAAAATAAAATCTTGTTGACTTTATTAAATAAAATAAAATAAAATTGAAGCTATGTGGTGTTCCAGGTAATAGAGGAAATGTAAAGTACAAGAAAAGTAAAAATATGTTTAAGGGTGTAAATTATGGAAAGTGTCGGAAAAAACAAGTTTCCTTAAGACATAAAAATTAGAATGGAATGCATAAAAAATAGTTTATTATTTTTTTATTAAGTAAAATTGAATCAATTGATAACACACCAGAAGAGAAAAAATTATTATAAATGATTGACAAAAAATATTTTCTTAATCTTTAAAACAATTATTGTTAATTAAAAAAACAAAAAGATACTAATTATTGTTCTTTGTGATTTTGACTGTGGGATTTGCTTGATGTAAAATGCTATTGTGAACCTAAACCTAAAGGCATACATTCTGCCTTTGCCAAGTTCTTATATCACCAAGTCTTATATCTTAAAAGAATCATACTCTCGGAAAAAAAAAAAGAAAAAAAAAGCCCAATCTGTGATGGGCTTAATCTTGGGCTTTTGATGCTTTTCTTGGCCCTGAAGAAAGTTTTCTTTTATAGAATTCCTTTTTCCCGGGAAACTTTCAGTCAGTTTAAACCCTAAAAACGGAACTGCCTCGTGAAACCCCTGTTCAGAAGAAGGTGAAGAATCAAAGGAGTGTCTGTGTTGAGAACTGTTTCTTTCTACGCGTGCAATCGCCTTCTCCGTCTTCCCACCACCATTACGAAAACTCCTCCTCCTTCCTCACTCATCCCACTCGCCCCCTCGACTCGGACCGGACTCAGCTTCTACTCGTCCGGAAGATCGGTCCCATCTGAATTCTATGAGAAGAACGATGGAAGATCGGTCCCATCTAAATTCCATGAGAAGAACGATCCCGAAGATTCCTCCAATGTCGTCACCTTAAAAGGTAGAAAATTTCTGGGATTTCACATTTATGCTATAATTTGATTAGTTTTTGAATTCTTTTATTTATTTATTTATTTTTCTAACATTTTTGTGATTCGATTTGGTTTTATGTTTGTTTTTCAGAGCTGAAAAAGCGAGTAGAAAAGTACTTTGATGAGGATGAGGAGGCAATACCGTTGCTTTTTGAAGCAATTTTGGAGAGGACGTTGGCAAAGCTGGAAGGGATGCTTGATGAGAAAGATAGATTGATGGAAAAAATCTTTGGGAAGAGGGAAGAGCTGCATGGCGATTCCGAAGACCACAAAGATTTGGAATCCGAATCCAAATCCGATTCCGATTCAGATTACGATTCCGAAGACGACGAAGATTTCGAATCCGAATCCGATTCCGATACCGATTCAGATTAACTTTTCAGAGACTGATGAGGAAATTTGACGTTCTGGGTGTTGGAAGGCAAATTGTTGACAAGTAAATGGTGATGTGATAAGTAATAATCTTCATGGTACGGAATTTTTTTAGTCATTATATATTGATTTTAGTCTCTTTAACTTTGACATCATAAAGGGATTATTGTTTTTTAGATTTTAGATAATGTAGTAAGGAATGTTAAAAAGCCATTGAGAAAGTGAAGTGAAATTGTTTTTTTCATTTTAACTTTTTTGCTCAATTATTGAAGCAGAGGTCTAAGACCCAGTTCTCTATCTGGTAAAATAAATGTGGTAACTGTAGGTAAAATTTGGGGTTTTGGATTTATGCTTTGTTTTGGTCAATGACGAATTTTTGGTTGTTATTATATGTCTTATGGTAGATTTTGATTAGTTTTGAAGTTTGTGGTTTTTGACTGTACACAAAATAGATTTTTATTTTTATTTTTTTTTTCTTGGTTGTTGCTGGTGGGTATTCTTCTTACGTTTTGAACTTGGGTTGATTTTAGAGTTGAAAAAGCATGAGGGGGATGAGGAGGCAATACCATCAAATTTTTCCGAGGAAATTAGCAAAACTGATAGAGAACGTGTCTCTCTCTTATCGACTTCCCTAAGAGAAGGACTATGACAGAACTGGTGAAGCAAATTGATCTAAAAGTTGTAGAAAACATTTTTCTCAAAAAGGTTTTATAAGCGGAAAATATAAAAATTTAATTTATTAGACATAAACTAATTAGATAAGCTTCTATAAACTAAAGGGTATGAGAACATAAATTGAAATTGTACAAAATTAGATTTGATAGCTATGTGGTGTCAGGAGGACAACTAGAATTTTGCAATTAGAGATTGAAGAGAGAAAGTAGCAAGAGATTGTAGGAGAGAAAATGTAGAAAGAGAAGAGAGCAAAAAGAAAGCGAGGAAGAGAATCTAAGCAAAGGAAATAGAGAAAGAGAACAGAGGAAAGTGAGAAGTTAAGAAGAGAACGTAGAGAGTGAATGTAGAATGGTGCATGGGGAGGGAAATAGAAGAACAGTTGATCGGTCCAAAGTGGTCCAGTTACTCTTAGGTGAGCAGCAGCTACGAGGGATATGTTTGGGTTTGGGAACTGTGTATATTTTAAGTTTGTGTCAGGTTATTTATTTTATTTTATTTTTTCCTTTTTATGTTAAAAATATTAATTTAATCATGGTGGACTGAGCAATAAAAAATGGAATGCGTGCAGTATGATAATATTTATAAGGTACATGTTTTTTTTTTTTTTTTTTTTTGGTTGTTTTAATGGATATGATAAATGATTATTATAGCTTTAAAAGCAGATCAACTATCCTTTTTATTTATTCTTTTCCCCTATGCATGCTTGTTTAATTGGTTAAATATACAAGAATATACACTAGGTGTGGTATTTAAAATATCTCTATATGATATTGGATTACAAATTCTCTTATTTAATTTTTTTTTAAAATTTAGAATTAATATTTTTTTCTTTTCAAGATAAATACATTTATCATATTTAAAAATAATTTTTATTCTAAATTAATCATTTTATATTAAAAATATATAATTAATTATGAAATTTGTCTTTTAATTAATTTTTACCAAATTTAATATTTTTTTTAAAATATAGATGCCAAATATTAAATCTAATACAGTATAACAACAAAAATGTCAATAGACTATTCATTTTTCTCTTTTTTTAATTCCTATAAATATGCATTTTTATTTTATACAGAATAATCATGGATACATTTCGTAGATGCAAAATTATTCCCCCACCAAAAAAAAAACAAAAAAAAAAAATCTAATGTATGAGAGGAAACTAGAAAGTGAATAAAAGTTGACAAACGGTTATGTAAGGGGGAATTTGGTCCAATAGCATATTTTAAAGGCTCTAATAAAAATTACCCCTTCCATTCCAAATCTTTTTTATCTACCCATCTTATTTTTTTTATTCCAACTATACCCTTAATCCATACCGACGTACAATTTCTCTTCCTCTCTTACTATATCCTACCTATCATGTTTTATATTTTAATTTCCCTCTCTCTCTTACTGGTAACCCTTCCCAACATTCAATTTCTCTCTCTCAAAGTGTGTTCCAGTGGAATTAGTGCACTGAAGCCAAGGTAGCCCAGTCGAAGCCCCAACATATATTGGAAATTGGAAAATCTCTATCCATGGTGCTGGCTTTGTGAGGCTGACAGGGTCTGGCCCTCCATTCCCAGCAGAGCAAGACACAAAAACACCCATCTCCATCGCTCCAAAAGCAGCCACCGATAAACTATCACAGTGGTAAGAAGATACTCCACCACCCAATGATATCGACAAGATGTTGACTCCGTCGGCGACAGCGGTATCGACGGCGGAGAGAATGTCGAAGCTGAAACAGCCGCCAACCTAGAAAACTTTGTAAGCTGCAATTCTTGCAGCAGGTGCCATTCCTCTATTTGTTCCATAAGCATAGCCCAGAAGATTGGCACCGCGCATCGGAGAGCCAGCGACTGTGGCTCCTATATGTGTTCCATGACCGTCTTGGTCTCTCGTCGATTTGTACTCGTTCAGGGGATTGATTTTTCCAGTTACGGCTTCGTATCCATGAAAGAATATTTGGGCAACAACTATTTTTCTTATTGCAGTGGTGTTTGGCAAAGCCACAGCCCGTCTCGCATGCTTTTTTCCAGTGAAGTGGGATCGGAGTCATGTTTGTAAGAAGAGAGGTGAGGGATATTTTCCCATGGAGGAAAGGAACGTAGAGGTGGACTAGGGATTTTTTATTTTTTTTTTCCTTAATGGACTTGTGTGTGGATTTTCTCAGGGAAGAAGAAAGAAAAGAAAGCAGAGGTGTAGGGATTAGGGACTCTGGCTTCTAAAGGAAAGAAAAGTAATTTCTAATTTTCAATAAGGGTAAGATAGGAAGTAGAGGGTAAATAAAAAATACCTTGAGTTGGAAAGGGTACGATTCATTAACCCTTCGCTTTAGTGGGTATTGGACCAAGTTTCCGTTATATAAGTTAGGCTTCCTACTTCATGATTTAATTTGGGCCTCTCAAACTAAACCTCAGCCTAGCCCAGGAACTTTTTTTTTTTTTTTTTTTTTTTCCATGGCTCAAGATTAGTTAATATTCAAACTTTTTGCTTAATTAAATAATAGTGCTATAAACATTAAATTGTTTATCAAAATTCATTTCAAATGATAGGAACAATATTTGATTTATTGTATTGGGATTTATTTATTCTTTGAATTTACTATGATCTTTCAACAAATTCTATATTGTTATATTAATTGCCAATAGAAAGTAATTCACAATTCTACTATTTGTCTAATATTGTAAAGTAAAAAAGTTTCCAAATCCCAACTAAATGTCTTTTTCACATGCTATTAGGGCAATTTGTTGGAAAAGTATAAAGCCACTTGCAAGTTCTGATGTGGTGGAAATTGGCCACATTCATATGCGGAAGAATTTGTCACATGCAGACTTATAAATGAATACCATTTTTTTTTAAATATATATATATATATATATGACTAGAATCATATATAAACAATTGAGGTTATGCTGTATGGTTTGTATGAATTTTATAGGTTTAGAATATGGTAATCCTATGAAATTGACTAATGAATGCTCATTAGCCAATCAATTTTGAGTTGAACTGTAGAGGCTTTAGGTTAAATTTGTTTATTAATAATAATTTTCCATAATAAAGAAAAAAAAAAGGAAAAAGAGAAGAAAAATAACACAGACTTAAAATTAAACCAATATGACATAAGAATTTTATATGTATCTATCAAAGGAGCTTTTTCTAGCAAATATTTTAAAAACAAAGTAGAAAACCTCTCACAAGTTGTGATGTGGTGGAAAAGGATATATAGAGTGCCTAAAGAAAAACATGACAATCATATGTGTTGGTTGTCATATTTGTTTTTAAAAAATAAAAATGGAATGATTTCATGTAGAAGTACCAATCTTATGATTTTTATAAAAGAGAAAAAAAAATTTGTTTAATATATTCATCAAAGTTAACTATTACACTAGATAATTTATAAAAGTCACACTGCATCATTGAGATAATATACCAGCACAAGTCATCTTGCACAATCCTCATAACTGAAAAGTTTCAGGAGTTTTGTTTTGTTTTTGTTTTTGTTTTTTTTGGTAAATGAATTGCATTAATAGAACAAATTCAATATAGTATGGGGCAGATCTCCCTAAGAAAAAATCATAAAAAAATAAAAATCTTGTTGACTTTATAAAAAAAATAAAATAAAATTGAAGCTATGTGGTGTTCCAGGTAATATTGGAAATGGAAATTACTAGAAAAGTAAAATATTTTTTCAGGGTGTAAATTATGGAGAGTGTCGGAAAAACAAGTTCCTTTTAAGACATAAAAATTAGAATGGAATGCATAAAAGATAGTTTATTATTTTTTTTTTAGGTAAAATTGACTCATTTGGTAAGATCCTTGTATCGAAGGAGGAGGAAAAATTATTATAAATGATTGACAAAAAATATTTCCTCTTTTAAACTATTATTTTATTACTTTAACATTGTTAATAAAAAAAAATAATATACTAATTATTGGATTTTGATTGTGGGATTTGCTTGATATAAAATGCTATTGTGACGCTAAGCCGGAAGGCATATATTTTGCCTTTGCCAAGTTCTTATATCACCAAGTCTTATATCTTAAAAGAATCAAGCTAAAAAAAAAAAAAATAATAATAATAATAAATAAAAATAAAATAAAAAAAAGATAAGCCCAATCTGTGATGGGCTTAAGCATGGGTTTTCGCTGCTTTTTATTGGAGATTTTTTTAAAAAAATAACCACCGTAAATCCATTCTTGAAAAATAATATATATATATATATATATATATATATTTTTAAAAAAACTAATCAACTATAGATAAAAATAATTTTGGATAAATTGAAAATTGTGAAATACTTTTTCTCTTATCCTTTCTTTTGTCCCCCTTTCTAGAATAATCTGTGCATTTTATTGCTCTCATCCATGCATCTCATCTGTTATTGAACTTGTTCTCCTTGGCATTTCATCTACTTTCATTTTTTTTTTCTTGTATTTTCTCACTTTTGAAGCTAAAGTCAAGTAAATTTTTTTTTCTCCTTTTTTTTTATTCTCGTGTTTTCTCACTTTTGTAATTTTTAAGTTTTTTTTTTTTTTTTTTTAACATGGGTATGTAATTAATTAGTTTATGAGATGTTATATTTGAGTTTAAAGATACTTAAGTAATAATAGTGTAGAAATGGGGGAAAAATTATGTAGAAATAAAAAATCACAAAAACCAGTAAAATCGGAGAAAAATTGGCAAAAAAGATGAACTTATGTCATTTTTCTCTAATTTGTCAGTTTTTGCAAGTTTTTCGCTAATTTTTCACTAGTTTTTAGTTAAATTTCCACCAGTAAGAAAATGCTATATTTGGAGAAAAAAAAAAAAACAGAATCGACTTTTTTAAGACAGTTAATATATTTGTTTAGTATTATTCATGTTTTTATATATTTATTAATTTAGTTTAACATTATTTATTTAATTTTGTAACAAAATGGAAGATGATGATATTGTAATTGCGATTTTATATAATGGAACATTGGTATAAAATGATGGTGGTAATTGAGAGTATCAAAATGGTAAAAACATAATGGTTTACATTCGGCAAGAGATACACAAAATCAGAGTTAGAAGATGAGATTTTCAATTCTATTAAGATACTACTTATGGCATGTGTTCTCATTATTATACCGCGGATGCATATTGTGCAGCTTATGCTGAGTCAATTTACCCTGTGTTAGATAAAAAAACAGTGATATGCTCCGGATGATATGTCAAGTCGTATTGTTCTTCTACCAATATGGTCATGTAGGTGAGCCGGTAGGTCGAGGATGCAACGTATACCATCTCAAGATGAATATATTATTGGACATAGATGTAGTCAATGCTGTGGTGTTGAACATTATAGGCAGAGATATATGGATCTATTGTCTTATGTTTTGAATTAGAAAGTTTTAATTTAGTTTTATGGTTTAATATCTTTTAATAATTATTTCATAACTTGGATATTATATTTCCTACTCGACGGAAATGATTTATTTATGTTGTGATAATGGTGTAGTACGTATTTAGTAATTTTTTTTTTTGAAGAATTTAATCCCAAATAAAGAGAGACATTCTGGAGTTAATTTTGAATCTTTAGTTTACATCTCATTTTATGAAATGTCCAAATAATTTTGAAAAGAAAAACAAATATATATCATTTTCTTTTCTTTTAAATGATTATTGATTTTAAAAGTCAATAATTTTTTTGTTAAATCCATCTTCATCTTATATAATATTATCTCTATTCTCAATTTTTTTACCCCAATATTAATTTAAATAATATATTAGAAATTGATTTTTCAAGTGGAGGAAATTAGTTTTCGACAGGAGTAAATACTTTTCGACAATTTCCAACAGGAGGAAATGTTTTCCTACAAGAGGAAAATAATTTCCACTTGGAAAATTTTTTTTTCCAATAGACGAAAAATTATCCAGAAGCTTGAATTGACCTGCATATAAGGGGTTTGTGCAAAATAAAATTCTAATAAAAATGCCACAGTCACCACTGTAACAAAACAATTATTACAATGAGATAAAAACATTATGACAATCATATTCAATAGTTAATATTTATTCAACAAACATGTAAGTATTAAAAGGCTTTATCAATTATTTTACTGAAGGGAGTTTTATGCCAAAAATTGCAGTTCTGATTTCAATTAAAAACCCAACATGAGCATCCAATGTACAGAAGAGATATAGAAAAGGGCTTTAACTACCTTTTATTTCCTAATTTAGCACAAAAGTCACGTAGTGTAGGACATGTCTATAAATGATATCAAAGGTGAAACTGACGGATTAAAAGGCATCCAAATAAACAGAATCCAATGGCCTGTGAAAAAGATCCACCCCTTTTTCTCTCTCTCTCTTTATCTGTGATTTTTGTCCTTCAGTTTCAATTTTTCTGCGAAAATCAAAATACAACAAAGACAAAGAAATGGATTTTAGAGAGAGAGAGAGAGAAAGAGAGAGTAGAGGTGTAAATGGAGAGAAGAGGAGGAAGAGAAGAAAAGGAAACCTGACTTTAAGAGCTGAGATTTGTGGAAGAAATGCGATTCGAGACCTATATCGGACATGAAGGTGAAAACAGATAGTTTCATGACCTCGTATTTTGCTGCTTTTTTTATAGTTTGTTTTTCAAATGTGGTGTTCGAAAATGGAGGAAATCTGTGGAAATAGAGAAGGCAATATCAATGGTGTTGAGAGAGTAAAGGAGGTATTTAAAAAGGAACGTAGAAAAAATCCCCAACTGTAGAAAGAAAAAGTAGAAAAAAAACCAGAAAAAAAAGAAAAAGAAAAAGAAAAAAACACATGCTTGTTGGTAGAGAAAAAAAAGAAAAAAAAAAAATTGTTTATTAAGGGTATTCTGGTCCAAATAAATTAAAAGTGGATTAGTTTAAAAAAAAATTTTTTTTTTTGCTATTTTTCAAGTTTACATTTCTGGCTATTTTTCATAAAAACCCTTTCGTTGGTTCTGCAGAAAATTTCCTTTTAGTTTAAACCCTAAAACGGAACTGCCTCGTAAAACCCTTGTTCAGAAGAAGGTGAAGAATGAAAGGAGGGTCTGTGTTGAGAACTGTTTCTTTCTACGCGCGCAATTGCCTTCTCCGTCTTCCCACCACCATTACGAAAACTCCTCCTCCTTCCTCACTCATCCCACTCGCCTCCTCGAGTCGGACCGGACTCAGCTTCTACTCGTCCGGAAGATCGGTTCCATCTGAAATCCATGAGAAGAACGATCCCGCAGATTCTGCCGATGACGTCACCGGAAAAGGTAGAAAATTTCTGGGTTTTCACATTTATGCTATAATTTGATGAGTTTTTGAAAATTTTTTTTTTTAAAAATTTTTGAGATTAAATTTGTTTTGCGTTTGTTTTTCAGAGCTGAAAAAGCGAGTAGAAAAGTACTTTGATGGGGATGAGGAGGCAATACCATCGATTTTTGAAGCAATTTTGGAGAGGAAGTTGGCAAAGCTGGAAGGGAAGCTTGATGAGAAAGATGAAGAATTGGTGGAAAAAATCTTTGGGAAGAGGGAAGAGCTGCATGGCGATTCCGAAGACCATGAAGATTTCGAATCCGAATCCGATTCCGATTCAGATTAACTTTTCAGAGACTGACGAGGAAATTTGATGTTCTGGGTGTTGCAAGGCATATTTCTGACAAGTAAATGGTGATATGATAAGTAATAATGTTCATGGTGAAGAATTTGTTTTGGTCATTGTATATTGATTTTAGTCTCTTAACTTTGACATCATCAAGGGTTTATTGTTTTCTAGATTTGAGATTATGTAGATAGGAATGTTAAAAAGCCATTGAGAAAGTGAAATGAAATTGTTTATCACTTTTTTGCTCAATTATTGAAGCAGAGGTCTAAGACCCACTTCTCTATCTGGTAAAATAAATCTGGTAAACTTTGCCTGGTATCACCATGAGAAGGATGCTCCTGTAGGTAAAATTTGGGGTTTTGGATTTATGCTTTGTTTGGTCAATGACGAATTGTTGGTTCTTATTATATGTCTCTTGGTAGATTTTGATTAGATTTGAAGTTTGTGGTTTTTGACTGTAAACAAAATAGATTTTTTTTTTCTTGGTTGTTGTTGGGTGGTTTTCTTCTTACGTTTTGAACTTGCGTTGATTTTAGAGCTGAAAAAGCATGAGGGGGATGAGGAGGCAATAACATCAAATTTTTCCCGAGAAAATTAGCAAAATTGCTACAGAACGAGAGCCTCTCTGATCGACTCCCCTGAGAGGACTATTGACTGAACTGGTGAAGCAAGTTGCTCAAATTGCTCCTTCCTGTCCAAACGCATAGACTCTCCCCAAGGGCCCATAACATAAAACCATTTTCTTCTCGCCAATTCTAGCTAACGACTTTTCTGGCAGTAATCAGCAAGCTGAATCAAAGCTATGCTAGGATGAGAAGCAAGGTAAAAAAATTTGGGAGTTTGAGAACAAGGTTTGACAAGGTACATGTAATTAAGCTCTTCCAAACGAGGCGGGGGTGACCACTATTAACCCAAAAGAGCATAAAAATCCAACTCAAGTTTATTTTATATACACTAAGTCAAGTCTTGTTTGCAGACTTCCAAGTCTTTTTTACCTTGTTCCTTGTCCTAGCTTTGAGCCCAGTTTGCTGACTGCTACAAGAAAACTGCTAGCCTGAATTGGGGGAGAGAAATGGTTCTATGTAACTAGTCGTTGGGGAGAGTCTTATCTCTTTGGAGGAAAGGGCAATGTGTGCACCCTTGGGGGAAAACTCAACCAAAGGGGCTTCTGGTGGTTTGTGATACTCCTAGAAGCGTGATGAGACAGATGAAGAGTTAATTGAAAACATCTGATGGAAGAGGGAATACTGCATAGCGATTCTGTAAGTCCTGGACAGTGAAGCATACCCAGGGAATGGACGACAAAAAGCGTAGGGCAAATAATTTGATCTGAGTAACAGAAAGATTGGCAAAGGTTTTGCTCAAGTGGATATGAACAATGAAGTTTGGTCAGCAGCAGCAAACAATTCCATGTAGAAATTTAAGAAAACCTACTCAACTAAATGTGCCAGCATACCATAGATAATAGAAGTTCCATGAGTTATTCTTTAATGCAACTACTTGCAAAACAAGGCATATATATTAAATAGCTCATTGATCAACTGTGCTTTTTTGGGGAGGTCTTGATCAAACTGCATAGTTTATCGGCATCAATACAATAGCAAAATTATATGTACTGATAACCCAATTCATGGTATTTACATAGACTGCCATAAATATATTATTATTATATTACTATTGTAATAGAACGCATAGTTACTCGAGAGAAAGAAATGTAACCATTATTGAGGAATGTAGATAGATATCTTGCAATTATCTCTTAACGGTTTTAGCTTTATACAAAAATACAGTGTTTTATCTCTTGTAACAAACTTGTATCATATGCATGATTTTTACTTGATCAATAATAGTTGAGCTTTTCCATTATTTCTCTGTGAATCTTTATGGTATCAGAGCAACATTGTTGACCATGTACATTTTGTACGAGGAAAATCAACATTGTTGTATAACTATCAAAATTGATAGTATAACTATTATTCGTCATTCTGCTATCAAATTGGAAAGAATTGCTTACTTAAAACCCCAACCCTTACTCCTACCCGTTCTTAAAAAGAGGATGACTTAAAGAACAACTAAAGTTGCTAAAACATAACACTTACGGGTCATAGTCCTATTAATGTTCTAGCAAGACACATAAGCCCAATTTGATTGAATATTTTGACTTAATCCCACTTTTAATTACAATATAATATTACAAATTATTTAATGCAACTGATTCCACATCACCTGGGGACAACTAACAGAACAAGTAAAGCTACTAAAACATAACACAACACACAAAGAAATCCAGTTTGATTGAATATTTTGAATTAATCCCATTGTTAATTACAATATATATTACAAATCATTTAACCTTCAGCAGCAGTTACATTCATTTGACCAACTGATTCCACATCACTAGTTCTTACACCCTCTTTAATTGAGCAACTGTGAAGTTGTCTTGTAAAACTGGTTGTTGTGTCCAAGAAATAGAGAATAAATGACATAATGATGGAGCATACAAACATAGGTATAGGACCAAAAATCCAGAGGAAGAGGGGGAAAGACAAGTAAAATGCTCGCAATCCGAAGGACCAAAATAAGCTTCCTCTGTTCAAATTTCTTGCAACATACTCAATCGACTCTCCTTTTCCTTGCCATGTAGGAATAGTGGCCAAGAAACTTACATGGGCGTAATATCTTATAGACTGCACATTGCAAAGAAAGGCAACAAGGAAGCATAGCAAGATGGAGAAATACTTGATTGAAGAGAGAGTAGGACTCTTATTGCCGTATATTAATTGTGATGCCGTGTTGCCGGAGTTCCCTGTACTGCTTACAAATACACCAATCAGTGAACTAAGAGTGATCGCTGTTGTCGCTAAAAGTGTCGATGCCATTATGTTGTTGCGTATTGTCTGAACAGACAAAACGCCATTCTTTAAAGGATCCTGAAAATAATGACCTGAAATTAACTTTGGAATACCAGAACAGCTCAATTCATAATGATAGCCATAGTCATACACAGAGAAAATGGATGAAAAACTAAAGTCCATAAAAGTTGCAATGAAATTCATCATCCCATTACTACCTTGAGACAAAATGTACTTGACACAATCCAACACGTTGTGTTGTAGATAATTCATCCAATAACAGCTAAAACAACCCCCTTGAAGATGTAAAACCTACTTCATTCTCAGCAATATGACAATTCAATTCTACAGTTAAAGATGGACACTAATATCTTTTGGCCTCATGTTTGCATGTCAAGATCACTGATTATTTTCAATCTAGTGATCCTTAAATTACCACAAATAGAATTTTGAGAAAGTATACATATTCTCTTTGTATAGCTTTACTAATATTTTCAATTACCACATTTGTTTAGATAGAAGGGCATTATAATGTAATTATATGTCAATAATTAGCTTCCACATATTCAATTCAACGGGCAAAAATCTTATCAAAGAATTTCCATAGCTACAAACTAATCACTACAATAACAATGGTCATTTGGATCCGGTGATCCAGAAAGGTTGAAGAACCAAGAACGAACATAATCAAAAGAACTCTAGAGTCTTCAGTAATAGACTACAAAAATTTAAAAAATCTGCTCTGTTTGTGCTCTCTAAACTTGTCATTAACAGCTTGCCATGTGTTTCAAAAACTTCAACAAGAAGAGGGATATGCAAAAACGGAAATTCATTGCATTTTGTTAATTAATGCCTACTTAATTACCATATATTGAATAATTCTCCTTCTCTACTTAGTCTAACAAATAGGTACATGACAAAAAAATGTTTCCCCCAACAAAAGGAAAGCATCAATTTCGAATTTTTCCATTAGCTCACAATGCAAGAAAAACATAAAACTTTTACAGGGTCCTCTCAAAAAAAAGAAAAAAAAAACCCATTGTACCACAAATTTCTTCTACCCTTTTGGTGGCTTCAAAAGAAAAATGGTCCCAATTATTCCAAAGCTGCAACCAAACAAGGAAAATTCCAAAATGGGGTTCTATACTTTGGCATGGAGCAGCATGTAAAACTTTTTTGAGTTTCTGTCATGTCGGAAATGGGAATAACTTCTTGGTGTTTTCATGGCCATAATCACTAATCAAAAAACTTTCTAAAAGGTAGAGAGAAAGATAGAAGAGGGACTAACGGTCATCATGGAGACGACCCATTGTCGACGAGACTCGGCATTGAGGCCGATGACTGTTCTTCTGGGAGTGTGGAGGACGGTGAAGATGAACCAAACGTGGTATATTCCAAAAACAACCAGACCCAAAGGCACCAGCACTAAGTCCAAGCGATCCTCTTCCATGCCCTGTCCTCTCTCTCTCTCTCTCTCTCTCTCTCTCTCGCTTTCTCTCTCAGAATGTCTCTTTACTCTGTGGAAGAAGATAAGAACAAAGACGATGGAAGAGAAAGATGAAAACGATGGGCTTTGGGTCCTATTTTTTTGGTCACCTTAAAACGCAACTAATGATGGATTTTTATAGCGTAGCAATTACAAACATCTATGTTTTCGTCTTTTTCCTATTTGTTTTTCAAATATATGGAAATTCGAATTAAAATTTGTATTGTTTCAAAAAATTATATGACAAATAATAAATAATAAATAATATATATATATTTTTTGCTATGTCCTCGGCATTTTTTGTTTTTGGATGGTGGTATTCGTACCAACTGATCGTCTGATAAATATTATATATATATATATATATATTTTTTTTTTTGGGATAAGATCCAAAAAAGAAAAACTGGTATGAAAGTCGACGCCAACTAATTTAGCATACGGAATTACTATCACATGCCCTCCTATAAAGTTTTGAAATTATTATTTGTAAATAATACTAATATAGTAGTTTAAAAAAAAAAAAAAACTAACAGTTAAAATAATAGTTTAGGAATTAAATTTTTATTTTTCTAGCTTTTCATTTCAAAATAAATTAGAAAAAAAATTAAATATGAGTTTTAATATCTTTCTTATTATTCTATTCATCTTCTTTACTTTCTTACCTTCTTTATTTTTTCATTTTCCTGTGAAGTAAACATAAAACTTGTCATAAATTAACCATGCTAAGTGTGTTAACCTTTTACACGTTTATATTGTAATTACATATGTAATTTATGTTTTCATAAATATAATTAAATGGTAAAAAAGTGTTGTTTTCTCAAACAATAAATGAGCTAAATTTGAATTGATTTTTCCTCTTCTAATATCTATATATATATATGCATATAATTTATGACAAAGCCATTTCTATTTACCTTAGATAGCATTTATTTTCAGAAGTCTATACAATAATGTCATTAAAAATTAAGTTCTGTTATTTCTTTTTGGATAATAAGTTTCTCTGCTTATCACCGTTAATAATGTACATTAGTGGAATTCATGTTAAGAATTTGTCTTTTAGAATATCATTAAATGGTTTTTTTTTTTTTGATAAATTTTGAAGAGAGATTTGAGCATCAAATTTCAAATTCAAAATTTTAAAATTATCATAAGTAATTATTATCAATAGTTTGATCCAAAGAGACAAGAAATTATTTATTATAATGCTTATTATTTTAAAACCTACTTCTTAAAAAAATCTCCTATTCACTTTTTATTTTAATTTTTTAATTAAAAAGTTGCTACCGCCCTTTAAATATGAGAGTCAAATGCATTTTTTTTAATCATATTTTATATATTTTTTATTTGGTGTTAGACAGGTTTTAAAACTATTAACATAATTTCTTATAAAAAAAATATTTATTATTTTATTCCTAATACATAGTAAGTACAGAGAATATTAAAATACAGAGACTAATAAAGAGCCATATTGAACAATATAATGAAATTTAACTTTTTATATTTTAAAATGTTCTCTAATTTGAAAATTATCTTTTTTTTTTTTTTAAATAAAGAGTTTAATGGAATGCTCTTTGAATTAAAAATCTTTCCATTTAAAAAAATAAAAAACTAAACAATTATTAATATTACAATGTTAAAAAAAAAAGTACTTCTCAATTTTTTATTATTATTATTTTTTTGCATTGTTAAAATCTAAACAATTTAGAATAGTATATTTAACAAGCAAGCATGTGGTATTAAAATATATAATATATATATATATATATATGAAAAAAAAAAAAAAAAAACCAAGTGAGAGGGCAAAATTTTTATTTTTTATTTTTGGCGAACAAGTGAGGGAGCAATTTTGCCAAAACATGACCTCAACCAATTTCATTAGACACGTTGAGTTTGTGGTAGCACATCACATGGAAGATGGGAAGTAAACAGTAAAAGAAAACCCCTCTGCTTCACACGCAAAAATCCATAAACCCTAGGAAGCCATGAAAAGGGCTTTGCTAAGGAGCATCTCTCTCTTCGCTCGCAATCGTATTCTCTCTCCTCCCTCATGCAATTCGAGCCCTAGCTTTTCACCGATCAGATGCGCAGCTCCCATTCCGTCGAAGCTCAGTCTCGGCGTCAGGCTTTATTCGTCAGAGAACGACTCCTCCAACGAAAACACAACTAGTCCCGTTCCAGAGTCCGTTCCTGAGACCAACTTAACCAAACCCGAGAAGAAAGATGTCACCATTGAGGACGTCAGTGACAAAGGTAAGCCCATTTTTTTATTTTGTTTAGTTTCATTTCCAACTGTTTGGTAGCTGAGAAATTGGACTATAAAGGAAAGAAAGAAAACTTGATTATTTTATGTTATTGTTTAGTGGGTTTCTGGGTCTGAAATGTTTGGTTTAATATGAAAAAAAAAAAAAAAGTACTGAAATTTTCAATTGTGTACTGAAATTTTCAATTGTATGTCTGCCATTGAGTTCAAATCTTTTGGATCGTATTGTGACTAGATCCCATTTTGTGTTGTAAATTTGGGGGTGGTTGAATCCCAATTTTTTGCAGCTTAATAATTCCTGGGACATTAATCTAATTTGTTTATTTTGTGTATTCCGATTGTATGCTATATAATTGTAATCTATTTTTGGGTTGCTAGAACTTAAAATGCGGATAGAGAAATACTTTAAGGGCGATGAGGAGGCTCTCCCTGATATCCTCGAAGCTATTCTACAGAGGAAGTTAGCGGGGAAGCACGAGGAAACGGATGATGAGTTGATGGAGGAGCTCCGAATGCAGCCATTGGATGATGTAAAAGACAAAGAATTTGAATCGGATTTTGAGGAATTGTATAAGACCGATGAAGAGATTGATGATTTGTATAACGCAAGGGATATTGTTATGGAGAGAATGGTGAAGGATGGGCCCCTTAATATGGATGAGAAGAAGTGGGATGAGATGGTGGAAGAAGCAATTAAGCATAAGTATCTAAAGGACACAAAAGAGTGCGAGGAGATTCTTGAGGATATGCTTAGCTGGGACAATCTTCTACCAGGTATCATTCGTTTTCTTCCTGCTTATTTTGTTTTGGTTCAGTATAGATAAAACAATCAATTGTAGGCCTGCTGTGTGATTCATAGTATGATTTTCCATGTTTTGTGTGTTTTCTAATGTGCCAGCTATTAATTATTTGTATCGACAATAGCTTATGCAAAGCGATGCCTGCAAGTATTGTATCAAGAAGCACATTGAGATGATTGTACTAATGCCTGATAGTTCATCTGGTTGTTTTTGGCACATTAAACCTTTGACTCCTGGCACTTTGTAGGACATCTATAACTATAAGATTGAGGTACACATATGATAAGAAAATAGAGCAATGGTGATTGTCAGGAAGAGGAAAACTTTGGAGCCTTCATGTGATAACTAGTGATGATGGATTGAAATGCAACGAATAAGTTGTGGTAGCGTCTTGATTCAACTGAATTTTGGCCTGATAACTTTTACAAATCATGCAGTACTTATAGAAAGTCAGTGTTCTGATGATGGGTCCTTGCTTATCCAAAGGCATAAGGCACTATTGAGCATTTTTTGTACATTTTACGAAATACATTTGCACATTCGCATACACATTAAATTGATTTATTAATGAACTGTTAATGATCTAGTGGGTGATGTTGTTTATGTCATGGTTGGTAGGATAGTTAATATCTTACCACACATCTTTTCACATTTCTACAAGTACCATTGTTCATTGTAACAAAAGTGAAGATGCTCAACGCAAAATTTTTGTATGTGGCATGTGAACATGCCTTTGAGTTATCCAACTATTTTGAGCATCTATGACATGGTTTTGCATGTTTCAGTTTGAATTGGTATATTGGTTGTCTTAATAAATATTTATTTTATGTTATTTTTTAGATGAAATTAAAAGAAAGGTCGAAAAGAAGTTCAATGAACTTGGGGATATGTGTGAAAGAGGAGAGCTTGAACCAGAAGAAGCTTACAAGCTGTTCAAGGAATTTGAGGATGAGATGGTTGCAGAATACCTAAAGATGATGGAAGCAGAAGGCCCTCCACAATTTGATGAGACTTGTGAACCAGACAATAAAATGGATTCGGATGACCCACCAGGTGAAGGGCCAATTCTTAGATGGCGAACTCGGGTAGTCTTTGCTCCTGGTGGTGATGCTTGGCATCCCAAGAATAGAAAAGTGAAATTGTCTGTTACCGTTAAAGAACTTGGACTTAATAAATATCAATTTCGTCGGCTCAGAGAATTGGCTGGGAAGCGTTACCATCCTGGGAAAGATGAGCTTACAATTACTAGTGAAAGGTAAGGTTCAACTGTTAACCAAATGCTATGCCATTTTTTATGTAACTGGTCAATTTTGTCCATGGTTGGATAATATAATGGTTATTAGCTTATTCCTAGGTAATGTTGGCTCCTTTATAACTAAATCTGGAATAGGCATTTTTGAATCTTTTTTCTTCAGTCTGCTCATGAGATTAAACTTCTCTATTTTGTGTTTTTCCTTATGAGGTTTTTTTCATCATCAATGTTTCTAAGAAGAGTTTTGGAAATTTTTTGTGCAGTTAATTTATCAAGTCTATGAAACTGAAATTTTCTGTTTTTCTTAAGGTTTGAGCACCGAGAAGAAAACAGAAAGGATTGTCTTAGGACTCTCCTTTCCATCATTGAGGAAGCTGGGAAGGCTGGTAAGCTGGTAGACAATGCTCGAGCTTCGTATGTCAAGGAGAGACTGAGGGCAAATCCTGCGTTCATGGAGAGATTGCGTAAAAAGACCTCAAGAGTGGAAGAATCCGATGATGTGTCCACTTGAGATTTTGGATATGCAATTTCTAGCACGTGCCCAAACAGTTCATAAGGTCCGAGATAAAAGTTTGATACTTTTTTGCTGTTTCGATTGAGTGGCTCTCTCTCCAAGAGAATTGTTTTGCCAGAGTCTTTTCTCACAATTCATATTCCATGCAGGCATTGTATACATTACTAGTTGCAGGCTTCAACCTTTTTTGTCCGAATTTTTAGACGCTTTAACTTGCTCCCGTCAATGTTGTTCTTGTGACGGTTATATGCAACGTTTTTAAAAGATTTTAGTTTTTACCATACTAAGTTTGATTTTTCCATTTTTACTCATTGATGTCTCTTTTTACTTGGAGAGATATTTTACAATAATGAGATTATTTAACGTATACAAGCTTAAAAGCTGCTATGCTATTGAGACGCAGTGTTCCTGTTTCTTCTTTTAGCAGTTTCTCAACAATGTTTACATAAATTTCAAGTTGCACAACCTTGCACTAATCAAAAATAGCCTGGACCGGCCCAAGTGTCCCTATGGCCATTTCGTTGGCTTTTAGCGGACTCAAAATTTTCTTCACCCATTAATTTCCAAGTTATGCTTTGCTTTCTATTAGGTAAACTTTAGTGTTTGTACTGGAATCTGATTCGTTCCAGTGAAATCTACTTTGTGCATGTGCCATAAAAAAAAAAAAAAAAAAAAGGTGTATTGAGATTCTAAACAGAGGGCGGCTGATGAAATCTACTTTATGTTGCTTAGTTGCTTTCTTTTATTCTTGAGGAAATTATGTTTAATATCGGTTTACTCTCTAACTAGGTGTTTGAAAATTGAAATGTATTATAATCAACTTTTCCTTTGAACATATGTAATCCTGTTCCACAGATCTCCCGAATAGCCCTTGATAAATTGTAGGTGGCAGTCGATGAATTTCATTTTGAAGCTACAATACACTGCCCTCTTCTTAGATGAATCCTAGGACAGATTAAACGTTAATCATTTTGCTAAAACAGATTAAGTACGGCGTTATCGGAAAGTATTTGCCTAAGTGAATAGTATAATATAACCTGTTCTTTGCGAATCTAGGATGTGAAAGGCATGGATAATCTGTTCCATCTCAGATACCAAGTTGATAAAAGATTGCATAAAAATGCAGAAAAGGTTGAAGAGTCTGAAGGTTACATGAAAAAAGAAACATCCAAGCTTTATGGCAAATCAACAAGGTCTTCATCCACAGTTGCAGCATTAAAGGTAATAAACCTGTGTGTAACATCCTCGAGAAAAAGATTGCAGGACTGTAGCATATATGATTAAACCAGTTTGCGCAGGACCAGAAAAATGGAAAGAAAATCTGTGTTTGAAGAGAAAGCCAAGGTAAAGAACCTTGATGGAAAAAGGCCTTCAACATCTTCTTCAGGTTCTAATTTTATTTCTTCTGCAAAAGGAAATCCAAATTGCTGTCATAAAGCCACAGAGTTCCTCTGCAGCGCGTGTTTGCTATGCATTTTCTGCCCACTAACCATCGTCTGGCGTTGCATAAAGCTTCCATGTAAGATTGGATGGTGTGCTGCAAAGCATGCAAAGAACCAGGTTTGCTGTGTATCTGAGAAGAAGATTTATGCTGCCTATTCTTCATTTTCTGATGAAGACTCCGATTTTCTGCCTGGTGAGGTACAAGAAAGCTGTAAAATTAGGATGACACACAAGGCCGACAGTTGCAAGGAGAAAAAATTGCAGTAAGCTGGAGTCTAACTTGAAATCTCGGATTTTATTTTCTTCATTTGGAAGCTACTTAGTTTCAGTTATATGTACTTTTACTTTCTAGCTAGGCATGTTGAACTAGTTGTTTTGATTTTGATTATGGAATAAAATAGTTTTATAATATGGGATTTTTAGATGAATAATTGCTATGTAATTAGGGGCATAAAATGTGAGATTGGAATTATTTAGGGGGAATATAGTTCTCAACTGCTAGAAAGCTAATGGGGGAAATTTGACCAAATTAGGTGTTGTGGATGAGTTGGTTGAGTAAATATAATCCGTTTATTTCCATTCGGTTAGGACATGGAAGAAGAAAGGAATTTTAAAAGGCAAGTCATATATTATGATTGTAAAGAAAGAAATTGAGAACATCATGTTGGAAACTTTCTCTCCTCTAAAATCTTTGTCTTAATTTTTATTTTGTAGTTTATGAAAAAATCAAAATTTAAAAAAATTATAATTATAAAATGTTTAAGATAATTTATGATAAATTATCATTCCTATTTAATTGTAATTGTATTTTTTTTTATCACAACAATTGTAATGTAATTATATATATATATATATATATAAAGTCTTTTGATGGTCAGGTCTGATCTGATCAACATGGTGCTGTTTAAAAATATGGAAAAATGACCAACCATTGAATTTCAAAAAATCACACGAACCACTCAAATTCTTCTCTGTCACACGTAAAAAAAAAAAATTTGCTTGACAAAAAACATTCCTTTAACCTTCTCACTATTCTTTTCATTCCCGCTTATACACTGTTTCACTCAGACCTCACCGTTTCAAAATATATATATAAAAAAAAAAAAAGGAGAGACATAAGTTGTCGATGGAGATAGGATGAAGCTTTAAATCCGTTGTGCAGAAGCTCACCGATAAAGATGATCTTGATTCCTCTTTAGCCTCTCATCATCATCAGCATGACCGTAATCATAATCCTGATCATTAATAAACAAAAAGGTCCTCACATCGAGGGTAGATTCTGTTGTGCAGGGAATGGAGGTGTTTTGGAAAGAGATACCTTCTTTAAGGACTTTGACAAGTTGCTTAGAAACATGCCTACCATGGATAACCTCTTGCTGAACTACTGATTATACATATATATATAAGTTGCTTTAATTTATTCGTATAGTTGCTTAGAAAAATGAATTTTTTTTTTTTAATATTGAAATCACCAAAGCCGATGCTTTTATGCTTAAAAGCGTAGGCTTTTCCTCATCAATTTTTTTTTTTTTGGCCTTTTTCTTTGCAAGCAAAACCAAGAAATTTTTTTTTTTTAAATTTCTCATTTACAAAGTTAAATATGCTGTTTATTTATTTATTTGATACTCATTGAAATATACTAATTCACCAACTCGAAATAACACATCAATGAATTTTTTTTCTTTTTTAATATTGAAAGCACCAAAGCCGACGCTTTTAAGAACCAAAGGCATAAAAGCGTCGGCTTTTCCCCATCAAATTTTTTTTTGACCTTTTTCTTAGTAAACAAAATAAAGAAAATATAAACTTTTAAAATTTTGATGTATTTTAAATTTTAAAATTTTATTCCATTATGTAAAGACATTATTTAATCTATTCTATTATGGTTTTGAATTGTTCTTAACTGGTGTTTTTTTTTTTTTTTTATTATGGTTTTGATTTGTTCTTAACTTATTTATTTATTTATTTATTTTTTCTTCTCTTCGGATGGAGGAGATGGAGGGTGTTAAGAAAAGAAAAGGAAGAATGTTGTGATTTGAAAAGTAAAAAAGAAAACAAAAAACAAATAAAAAAGATAAAAATAAAAAAAGAGGGAAAAGGCTATGATTTTCAAAAAACCGTTGCCAAAAGAGAGAAAAGCCAACATTTTTATAGTAAAGTGTTGGCTGTGTCATAAGTTTTTAACGATAATTTTTTAAGAAATCGTGCAAAAAACGTTTACAATAGTCGACGCGTTTTTGTAAAAGTGTAGGCTTTTCTCACTTTTGACGACGGTTTTTTAGAAAGTCGTTGCCTTTTTCTTCTTTTTTAAATTTTTAGTATTTTATTTATTTTTTATTTTTATTCTTCCTTTTCTTAACACCCTCGATCTCCCCCACGTGGAAAAAAAAAAAAAAATCCTTATAAGCCTTCCCTTTCACTGAGATTGATGATATTTAACAAACCAGCTTCCTCAACCCTTTTCTCTTTGGTGAATAAGCAGCTTCCTTAACTTATCGATGTACGAATCTTGGAGATGGTGTGTAACACTCCGTCTCGAAGTACACCGGAAATTTCTCAAATTTGACTAAGGTTGACCGTTGACTTTGACCGTTGACCGAAAGGGTCAAAAGTTGATTTTTTGACTCGGATAGAATTTCAGGTTGACTGAGGTACCATTATGAAGTACACATTGGCACGAGTTCGTAGACTAGTAGCACGTTAAAAACGGAGCTACGGTTTCAAAGATATGAGCAAAACAAGTTAGGGTCCAAACTATCCAAGGGTGCCCGAGTTAACTTTTTATTTATGAAGAAATGAGCTTTGACTCATACATGGTTGTAAAGTGCTCGTCGATACGAGTCCATAGACTAGCGGCACACCTAATTTGGACGTACGGTTAAAAAGTTATGGACATATGAAGTTTTCCAATTACCGCAATATTTTATTCTATTTTCGAATTATGCACAGTGCATGAACAGTGACATCACGTGTTGACATCTTAGAGGTCCACGTGGATGAACAGTGCCATCCACGGTGGCCTTAAACCGGTGTGAAAAGAGGGGGGAGGAGAGACAAAGAGAGAAAGAGGAGAGAGAAAGAGAGGGGGAGAAAAATCGGCCACCACCGGTTGGCCATTGTCCGGCCACCGGAGGGCCACACGTGCCACCCCACTACCTCTACCTCCTCAATTCCGACCGGCCACCCAAATCTCAAGGCCAACCGGCCGGCCACGCGCACCGGGATCAGAGTATTTTCCGGCGAGGGGCCGAAAATCTTCAAACCCAGATCTCTTCGCCGTCCGGCCTCCATTTGCCTCACCGCCGGTCCTGTTGGAACCCTCTCCCCTCGATCTACAAAACCCCCAAAAATCTCAGCCACTAGCCACCGGCGGTGACGGTTTCCGGTGGGATTCGGTGGCTCGCCTGAAAATCCAGTTCCGGCGAGTACCCAGTTGCACCGCCGGTCCCTCCCCACTAATTCCGACCCCCTGAACTCAGATCCGGGTCCATTTCCTTCAATTCGCCATGGTTTAGGAGAATCGAGGCTCTAAAGGCCAAGAGCTTTTCGGCGAGATTTCGACCACCACCGGTCCGATCTCCGGGAAGTAAAACCAGATTCGTAATCCTCATCACTCAAGCTTTGATTCGGTATATTACTCGTCAATTTTGGTTAACGTTTGTGTTAGTCTCCCCGGGTACCGGGTATTATTTATCCGAATAAAATATTATTTTATTTGATTGTGTGTAAATTGTTATTTTAGGAGCACGTGTGGATTGACGAATCGATCCTATGGTGGATCGTGGTTTAATTGCGTGCTTTAGGTGAGTGACCCACCTTCAAATTAATTTGGGATGTTAAAACATATATATTTTGTGTAAATTGGTTGTTTGAAAAATATGTTTAATATGTTGAATAATTAGTAAACTTATATTTGGAATTTTGGTGCCAAAATTGAATGAAATTAAATATTTGTGCATCATAAAATATTTTGGTTTTAAGGAATTTGAGATTTTGGCAATTATTATCAAATTTCATTGTTGTAATATTTCATAATTAAATATTTGATAAATATGTTTTATGTATTTGTTATTGAGAGGAATTGATATTTAAAAGTATTATTATTTGATTTATTGCGGAGCTAATTTGTGAATTTATTTTGATTAATAAAAAGGCATTTATATGAATTTATGCATTGTGGAAATTATTTTATGGTATTGAGGATTTGTGGAATTCAATTATATATGAAATTCCTGTGGTTTTAATATTATTTTTGGGCATGATTTGATTTTAAATATTTCAAGGAAATATTGGTTTAAGTTTGGTGGTTTCAAATTTTATAATTATGCCCATGGAACATTATTTGATTGATTTTATGATTTGGGAAGAAAATTATTTGTATATTATTATCGGTGGATTTATGTTGGAATTGTTAAAGAAAAATGTGGGAGGTTGAGTTTGAAAAATGGTATAATTCCCACGGTGAATTTTGGAAAAGATTGTGTACCTTTTTATAATAAAATTTGGTTATTTATTTTAGACGCACTCATACAGTACTGGTGTTCTGTACTGTATATGTGGATGAGCGCGCAAGTTATAATGTCTCCCGTGAGTTGCCACTGGACCGAGGGTAGGCAAGTTTTATGTAGTGCATATAAGTTGCCCCCCTCCGTGGCCGGGATGACGATTTAAGCAGCGGCGCTATCGGGACGCCGAAGCGACCGTATGCAAGTTTCTTTCTTTAACCTCCCGCCAGACCGTGAACGGGACGCTAGGTATCAGAGGGCATCATTGGTATATGGTGTGGTGCGTTAAGTATAAATTTTCAGATAGAAATTTCAAATCCTAAAGGTTTTAAAAATCGTATTTAAATTAAATGTATTTTATTTGTGTTACCATCTAATTATATTTATTTAAATTATATTTTTGACATTGTTATTTTGATTGCTTAAATCAAGTTTTATGAATTAGATATATTGAAAGTTTTTCCGTTATGTTATATTTCTTTAATGCAAGTATTCCAAATTTATTTTATTATATTTCATTACATTTTATTGGTATTTAGATTGTTTAATTATTTATTAAATTAATTATTATTGGATTTGTGGGGCATAAAATAGCGGGTTTTGGAAAATGTTTTAAAAGGGGAATTTTTTCAACCGAGTGAATCGTGAGGGTTTTGAGAGAAAATATTATTTTCAATTAATTATTATTTACTTACCTATTTATTCTTAATTAGTCAAATGTATTATAACTATCGTTGCTTTATAATTGTACAGTAGATAGGGTCACTCACTGAGATGATTAGCATCGGTCCAGGTTGGGAGACGTTGATTGTCCGGGGAGAGTCCGACGTCTCAGTTCATTGCTGAAAGTCCAAGAAGCATTTCTTCCCTTTTTCCTCTTCATCTTGTATTGCTTCTTTATTTGACATTGTATTAATTCCACATTTATTTATATAATGCTCTGTATACTGTATTGGACATTTAGTTATTATTTATGCACTGATTCTTATTATTCATTTGGAGTGCTGAAATATGTGGAATTAAATTGTAGTAACGTGGGAGGAATAAGGAGATGTTTATAGAAGTGTATTTTCAGTACAGGAAATTTGTGGTAAGTCCAACCCTTAGGGGAGGTTCTGTAAGATTTTTCATTGGAGGGTCCAGTAGGGTTTCCCTGGGATCAGGGCTTGTTTAGGGTTCCGGTGAGAAATTTTGGACGGGTCCTGACATGGTGGCTTGCGTGCGAGTGGGAGATGGTGGAAGTAGAGGAGAACAGGAAGGGTGGGTGCGCTGGATTTGAAAATTTTGAAATAGTAAGGTTTGTGTGGAACGATATTGCGAGCGGGAAGGAAAAGAATAATAGGAAGGAAAGGAATGTTTTGTAGTCAATTTTTTTCTCACGTGAGAGGGCTTTGATATGAGCCGTCTATGCCTTGCAATTTGAATACAATGGCTATAATTTTTTTTTATGTTTTTGGACCGTACTATTTTGATCATATCAGACCTGATAGTAGAAACACTCTATGTATGTATATATGCAATAAGACTTTAATAAGAACATTCTCAACATTTTAAATTAAAGATAAATTGATTCAATTATTTGGAGTTGTAGTGTGTATGTGTGTGTGTGTATTTATTTATTTTTAATTGTGATTGTGCCATAACTTTTATTAGCATTTGTGACCCATCGACCCAAAATTTGTAAGGCAGCTTCGTTTTGTTTGTATTCATTTTTTTCTTTTTTGATCTTTTTTTTATAGGATCATTTTTTTCCTACTGTATTTTATATAAATTTTCAAAAATATCTTTCTTCTTTAAATATTTGTTAGTTTACAATTAAATAATATTAAATTGTTTGGTATAGCCGAACAATATAGATGTTCAATTAATTAGAACTAAACGTAATTTTAATTAAAAACTGAATTATTTTTTATTAATATAATTTATTCATAAATTTCATTAAATTATCTTAAATATAATTATACTTGATGGATAATGTTTAATTAACAAAATATTCAAAACTTAAAAACATTTATTAAGAAACATTTACAGGAAATTATATTTAAGATTGGAGCATTGCAAAATATTTAGATCTTTTTTTAACAAATAACATTATATTTAATACAATTAAATAATGCACATGTCTAAGTCATGTGGCATATGAATAAATTGAAGTTATATGTTACTACTTTAAAAATTAAATGTATATTTTTTTTAAAATATCAAAAGTGCATTTAGTTCTTATAAGTTGAATATACCCATATTTTTCTGTTGATGTGTGCCAAACAATTTAATATTATTTATATTATTTAGTTGGAGTCTATGAACGGGTGTGGTCAACCATTTCTTAATTTAATACGGGAATGAAAAAGAAGCGATTGCTTTTGTCAAAGGTTGATGATCACATTTATGTATTTTCATCATCTTCTTCACCTTTTCGTATGTAAAGGCATAGATGGAAAAATTATACATAAAATTGGAAAAAATAAAAATAAAAATAAAAATAATCAAAGTTCATTGTGGAAGTTTGCTACTCTGGATGTCTTCCACGGATCTCACAGAAACCACAAATATCCTCCACTGCTTGTGGCTGCTGGCCATGGCTGAAAAATATATGAAACCCTAAAACCTAAACGTCTGTTTTTATTGTTTTTCTACAAAATATTTATCTTTTCACAAAAATAAAAATCATTTCGAAATAGTTATGGTAATTTTAAGTGACATGGCAAGCCTTAACACATGACATCAAGCTATTGCAAATTTTTTATAACTGGCATTTAATTACTTGGAGTGGTATCAGCTGAGCTGGTATAACTGATTTATGGAAGATTGTTTACTATAATAAATGCATATGATTTATTACAAAGTTTCTTCCCCTCTCTAGTATTTATTTTAATAATAGCAATAATAATAAGTTTATTTATTTTAATAATAACAATAATAATAATAAGTATCAAGTTTCTATAATGCTTGTAGCTTTGATTGTTTAATTAAAAGTGATTTAATTGGCACATCTAAATTTTTTACTAAGCCAATCTTAGTCTTACAATAAAAGATTGATATTTTGGCTGTTTTCTCTAGGCTTTGGACCTTGAGGAAAGTTGAAAGATCAGATTTTTCAATTTACAAATAAAATGAGGAAAAATATTGATTAATTGATTAATAATTTTCTCAATTTTTAAAGTTTTTATTAGTTAATTTGGAAATCAATTTGAGAATTGAACCAATGTTTCCAAATTTACTAACAAAAAGTTTAAATTAGATTAACTTTTCCAATTTATAAACAAAATAAGTAAAAATATTGATTAATTGATTAATAATTTTCTGAATTTTTAAACTTTCTTTTAGTCAATTCAAAAATCAATTCGGGAATTAAATTAATGGGAAACAAATTGTAAATTCAGGATCCAGTGTGAAATGTGATTTGAAAATCAATTTGGGAATTGACCTATATGAAATAAATTATAAATTGAAGGCCTTAAGTGAAACATTTTAAACTTAAAAACCCAATGTGCAACTTGGCCAAAATAGGATATTAAAGAGTAATTTAATTTTTTGATTATTTACAATAATTTCTATCATTTGTGTTTTGTGTTTTGAACCCACTACTTTTATGGTGTAGATGCAAATGATTTACCAACTAAGCCAATCTCGTTTGATATATTAAAGTGTAAATTAATCCTATAAAATAATAGAATCGAATTAAGATTATTATTTTGTGGAAATTAAAAAAAAAAAAAAAACACTAGGTACTTTGAATCATATAAAACAACTATGTAGATGGAAGAAAGAAAAATATAATTTTGAAATTTGATTCTTAAATTAAATTATAATGTTAATACAAATTAAGAAATTTGAACCTTGTTTACAGATCTTAACGAAAAAGAACAACAAAAACTTACAAGCATTACCCGGAATAGCAGACAAAAGGGAGAGGGAAATTCACCACCTAAGACTCAAACTCAGATGCGCAATCCTACTTGATTTTCTATCGGCAAACATACATACAAAACTATCTAATGAAACCAGAGCTTGAGGACAAAGTGAAAAATATATCATAGACTCATGGTTTAGAGACAAAATGACATTAACTCTAAAATTAATATAAAATTCTCTTATTTTTAGAAAAAATAAATTGCTAACAATGATTTAAATATTATATTTCTAATAAAAAATTCATGTCATATAATTTATTGTATAAATAATAAAATATAAAGAAGGAAAAAAAAATAAAAAAAATAAAAAAAAATAAAAAACTCCTTCAGAATCTGGGGCCTTATGCTTAGCCTTACTGGTCTGTTGCCTTAGCCAAGTTGATAAAGAGTGCAAAGAAATGCAGAAAGCTTAGACAGTCTCAAGGGTTCTAGGCTTATTAAGTTACATGAAAAAGAAACTCCCAATGATTTCCAAAGAAGATGGCAAATCAACAAGGTGCTAATCCACAGTCGCAGCATTCAAAAATCGAAAATTTGTGAGTACCATCCTCAAAAAAAGATTGCAGAACTGCTGGAGTTTAACTTGAAAGCTCGGATTTTATGTTCTTCATTTATTATTATTATTATTATTTTTTGGCATTTTCAGTTATACGTAATTTTAATTTTCTAGTTAGGCATGTAGAAGTAGTTATTGCTGATTTGATCATGAAATAACAAGTTTTATAATATGGCATTGCAGATTGATATGTGATTTGTGCAAGTAATTAGGGGCATAAAATGTGAGATTGGAACTGTTTTGGGAATATAGTTGCTAGAATTGACCAAATTAAGTGTTGTGGATGAGTTGGTTCATTTGGGTAATGACTTGGTTCATTAGTGCAATAGGCTTATTCCCATTAGGTTAGAACATGGAAGAAAGAAAGGAATATTTAAAAGACAAATCTGATTAAGAAGGTAAAGAAAGAAATTGGGGAACATCATGTTAGAAACTTTTTCGCATAAAAAAAATCTTAAATTTTTGATATGAAGGTGCATTTTGTTATCTAAAAGTCGTACAAAATAACAAAAGAACCAAAATGTTAAGAACCTGTCAAGAATGGGATTCGAACCCATGCCCTTTCGGACCAGTACCTGAAACTGGCGCCTTAGACCAACTCGGCCATCTTGACGTTATGTTAAAGTTTCCACATCTATAATTTTTATATCTTGATACTAAAGACCATATTTACATGCTCCAAACTAAAAAGGGCAAAATAAACAAAAATAATAAAAAAAATCAAAGTAGAGGTTCATCAGTTGACTTTTTAGTTGTATTAGTATTACCTATAAATTTCATTCTATACAGAATATGTAGAATTAATACTAGTCACAAACACATATATAGATTATAGCTAGCTAAAATGTATTACTTTATTTGTTATAATGAAGCCAAATCAAGGAATACAAATTTGAAACAAATCAGGTCAATTAATCTTATCTTCTTGGTCCACTATATTTTATATATGTGGACGAAAAGTCATTGACTTTTCACATTCTTATTTGGTCTTGACTAGAAGAGAATCAACCACATATATTTTGGAAGCAACATGTAGACATGATATGCATTTCCACTTATTAATTTGCATAACATGCAAATGTAGGTGTGTAGGCCAAACTTTATAGTGGCTGGTCAAATAAATCTAAGCAGAGGGTTCGTCCCAAAAAAAAATAAAAATTCTAATGAAAGGGTACCTTATAAATATCTGTCGTTTTGTGTTGTAGAATAATAGTTTAACCCTCATAACATTTGTTATTGTCTATAATTGGAAACAAAAATATTACTGCCAATGTACATGTGCTGGCACATTCGGCCGGCCATCTACTATTGTCTACCTTCCTTCTTGACTAATATTAAATTATAAACCATCATGCATATATATTCTCTCTCTCTCTCTCTCTCTCTCTCTAATTTAGGAGAAGAAATGCTTATTAATTTGGAGATGGTATGGAAAAATCTCCATTAATTAACTATTATATATATATATATATATATATATTTATATATCCTTAAGAGAGAGTTTTCTTCCAAGAGCCAATCGTCAAATTACTAATGGACATAATGCGTATCAGTGGAGGTACATCTAGTTTGTCTCTATAGAGATGCATCATACAGAGATTTGAATCAAAGCTAGTTACTTGGGAGTAAACTAAATATATTCCTCACTTTCACTATATTATCGTAGTCAATTCAAAACTTCAATTGAAGACATTAATGATTAATCTCTTAAATTATATATTAGTGAAAAAGATGTACTTGTGCCTATTGTAGAAGACATGCATTGTATAGATGGAAAATATCTTTCATCAACGAGGAATATGTTTTTTGCTGTCTTTGTCATCAATCTTCCATATTTATCCTATATTCTCACTTCATAAAATCAATATATATATATATATATATATAACGAGAGAGGTTGGTTGAGGAAATAGTTTGATGATTATTGTGCTTTTCAAAAACTACTTGAAATTGATTACAAAAACTTATCCATTGAATTTGGAAATAAATTATTATAATTGTTGACTTGTTAATGTATATCCAATTATATATATATATATATATATATATTTACAAAAAGATTGATCGCGCAGGGGAGATTTCATTTTTCAATAGCATCATGATATATCTTTGAACAATATTTAGGGTTGGTTTCATCCATCTTCCTTTAAGTTTGATTTAAATATAGTTTTCTTATTTTCGATTCAAAAATATTATTGATCTCTTTTCAAATTACAAAAAGTCATTGTGATCCTCTCTATTATTTTTTTTTATACCTCTTAGATAAATATTATCCGCAACTCTTATAAAAATAATAGTTATAATTTTCAAAATGTGAAGGTTTAAATCACAATTAGTGCAAACTAAAGAAGTCCATACGATATATATAATATATATGTATATAAAATGTCAAGTGTACCTCCATTAGAAATACAATTGAGATTCTGCAACTTCAAAACGCATGTGTATTAAGCCAGGTTAGTCCTACTGCCATGAGAGCTCTAATCTAAATACCCGTGAAAGTTAATTAGTATTACAATATGCATGCAAATACATAATTAAGTTTGAAGAGCCTTAATTTGAAAATGCAACATGAAAGTTAGTTTAAAGGTCGGTAAAGTCCACCCCTCAATTATTTATTACAATTTTAAGTGTAATTTTAGAATTGATTTTTGAAATATCCAAAACCATTTTAATGAAAACAAAACGCTTATTACTGTGTTTGACTACAAATTTCAAAGTACTTTTTTGTGTATCTTAATTTTAAAGAATCACCTATTTATTGGTTTTAAAAGGAGCACTAGTAGAATCATTTCCAAATTGGGTTGTTATCCTTTATAATGCTCTATAGTGCGCAGGTGGCTTCTCGTAGAGAATCTATATTAACAATTTGTATTTGGGAATTCTTTTATTTATTTATTTATTATTATTATTTTCTTTTATGGTGAATGTAATTTGATGTTGGCTTGAAGGAATTTGTAATGAAGGAAGAAGACTTGAAAATGATGATCAATCAAACTCCGTATATAATGAAGTGGAATATGATCTAATTAATTCTTCATATAGCAACTAATTATTGAAGTCATGTCTATATATAAGATTCTAAGATCAAGGTGCTTCAACTTTCAATTCTCAAAAGAAAAGTGTTACATTAAATAATGGGCGCAAAAACTACAATACTGTTATAAAAAAAAAGTCAAATATTATTTCTAAACTTTGGATATTAATTAATTGTTCAGAATTTGCCAACCTCTCTTTCTAACAAGGTTAGTTTGTGAAATAGAGTAGTTGTGACAAGGGATTTCATGCACCGCATCCTGCACCACATCCTGCAGCGCATCCACCTCCGTAGAGCTCTGTGTCCGCCGTAGACGTTTTTTCTTTCGAAACACCGTCCGCGCAGGAGAAGATTATTGCTGAGATAATACAAACACCGAGCAAAGCTAACCATAAAACAACAAAACCAGCTGAACCAGAACCATGAACACTGGCTAAATCTCTCCATAATCTCACCATCTAATCTCTCTTTAATTATTTCTCTCTATTCCCTTCAAAAAAAGGTTTTGTGTGAACACGTTATTAGTTTTCTGAATGGGAAATTAGCTAGCTATCTAAAATGCATCCCTAGTGAAGCTTATTATATATTGGTTGTGAAAGTCAATATTCCCAACAAAAATAATTTGCCCTTTTTAAGGTACAAGTAATAGTTTTAGTGGGTCTCTCTCTCTCTCTCTCTCTTACTCACTTTCTTTAGATCTATATATATTTCTTTTAAGAACTTTATGTGATTCTTCTTGTTTGGTACACAAATTGGCAGGCAAAACTATCAGAGTTTTGACATGAAGAAAGATTAGTGGGTTTGCATCTTTTTCCCACTCTTTCTTGTCATAGAAGGATTTTTCTGCTTTTTTTATTTTTATTTTTTTCTATCCCTGTCACCTACTGATATAATACCACATTATTTAAAAATATTAGAAATTAAAAAAAAAAAAACAAAGTGGCCAAAGTTAATTGGTTTTTAAAATAAAATAGTATTTTATCACTAGTCATTTGTGAAAATGGAAAAAATAAAATGGACATAAACTATTTCCATGCTAAAATTTGGTGTTGGTGGAAGGCTAGCATGGTTCTAAGATGTCACTTGGGATAGTGACAGCCAAATGGGAAATTGTAAATGTATAGTCAGAGATCACTTTCTTTTAGATCAGTGGTTTTCACACTTCAATTTTATCAGAAACCTTCAAATTGGGATACCATCTTTCCAATAATACACCAATAATTTAATTTTGGAGTCATTGCATTGACTTGGGGGAGGCTGGACCTAGTCCGATATAGTGTCTTGAAAATGGAGTTCCATGAAGTATTTGATATAGTGCAATTATTTTGCCCAAATAGATTCCTCTATATAATATCTACTTTATAATGCAAATTAAATAAAAAGATACGTGGACGCCAATTTGGAAAATGGTTTTGGTCTCAATAAGAAAACACCCCAATGGATCTAGATTCTATTAATATATGTATAGGTTTCTTGGTTTATTCTTCATCAATGTGTTTTTTCATTGATATATAGAGGCACTATAAGGGCTGCTTTCTACAACATTATAAATACATACGAGGTCTCACAATGAATTATTGGCACCTCAAAATTCAAATGGCTAAAAGAATGTTTCCATGCTTTCTACCAAACATTATAGAACACTTTTATCTTAAAAAAATAATTTTGTACATTTTAAAATCAATTTACAAATGATTATGGGTTATCATGCTTTACTACAATGTAAAATTACTATTAATTATCTCAAAAGCCTAATACTAATAAAAAGTGACGTATATAATATATATATATATATATATATAGATAAACTAAGATCATCTTACGGTAAAAATTTGTTGGAATCTTTAATCCAAACTGAAATCAATGAAAATTACCAATGGAATTATATGCCATCTGATATTTTGAGTGACCGCCAAAGAAAATTATTATTTGTTATCATGTAGCAAGGGCACCAATGATAATATCAATGCTAGTGATAAATTAAAAAAAAAAAAAAATTAGTACAAAAAGTTCATTTTTCAAATTAAATTTTCAAAATATAAGATTTATTATATAATTAAATGCAACCATTCCAATGAAAAAAAAAAAATTAAATGCAATCACTGAATAAAAAAGGTGTCTATAGATAAGTTGGTTTGGTTGGTAATTAAATGGTTAATCAAATATTGCATTTATCCGTCTAGAGATATGACGGAGGGAAGAATTCTTTAACAATATTGTGGTGAATTTTAATGGAAAACACCATAGAGTATATATCAATCTAGTCACATTATATATGTTCAGTGTGGTGTGCTATAAGTGGTATCAAATTAAACAGCCAAAATTCTGAGCAAAATCTCTATAATTATTGCAGTGTTTTGTGCTTTTGAACTCCAAGTAGCCACAAGTTAGTGGAGCACTAGTGATCCAAATATAAATGTTTGCCTTAGGTGGGGGATTTTTATATTTACCCAAAAAATAAAAAAAATAAAAAAAAAGGTAATGGATTTTGCTGCATGTGATATGTATAATTGCTTCTGTTTTGTCTTCTACTTTATATAATATTTTCATATTTGCTGAAATCCGGAAGTTACGTTTGACCTTTTTTTTAAAAAAATAAAAATAAAAATTATTTCATATATATATATATATATATATTTTATGTTTTGTATTATATTTTTACAAAGATAGGAAACATGTGGAGTCGCCCATCATTTTGGACTAGGGATTCACCAATCTGCTAAAGCAATTAAGAACTCGGAATAAAAAGTGCTTAATTACGCACCATTTGGTATCTTTTTCCAGTAAAAGTTCAATTGGAAGAACTTATCATGAAATTTTCAGCTTGGAATGGAATTCCAACATTCATCTTCCTCCATTTCTAAATAAAAAATTTTAACCCTTGAAAAGCGATTCTTTATTGTTGTTTTTTTTCTCAATGAAAATTATAAGATAAGAAAAATGCTGTTTGTTATTACCAATAAACTATTATCAATGAAATCTAATTGCCAAATAACAATTTAAATAATTATTATTAAATAATTTATTTTTAGAATTTTCAAATAAAAATAATACAATTAAATATAACAATTAAAATAATTGATGCATAAACTAGTTATCATTGGTAACAAATAGCAACACTCCTATAATATTAGTGATGATTATCAAATGACAACTTAATTGACTGCTTTAAAATAGGCTAATTTTTCTACATTAGATTTTAATATAAAAGTCTAAATTTAATTAGTGTTTTATCATTTCAACATGACATATTTTATAAATAAAATTAACTCAGTTGATAAGTCATAAATTATTGTAATAATAATAAAAAACCTGATTTAATGGTGACATGATAAATGCATTACTCAAAGTTGAAAAAAAAAATCGTCCGTAAATGCATTGACATATAAATTTAATTTGATCACATTTTTCTTACATTTTTCTAAACGAAAAAAGTTTAATCAAGATTAATTTAGGAGAGTAAAGTATAGATATAGATCTACAGATCACTAATTTCGGACTGATTTGAGAGGGAGTGGGCCAGGCCCAAGCAGCAGTGCAATACAAGGGCGGCGATGCTCGATGGCTCCAGCAGCAAGCCACCGTGATGAGCCCTCCCTAATAAAAGCAATTAATTTCATATCGTGTGGGCCATTGAACGACGTATCAGACATTAAACTGATAGGAACAGATACTACACCTCGCTATGCTTTGTACGGTTTTATGATTTCTTTTTTGAATAATATTATTGTCATCAGTGATAATTGTCACCATTTTATATGGTAATAGATTCATATATATATATATATATGAATAAAAAAAATTTACATGGTAATGAATTTTATATATATATAAAAGCTATTTTAATATTGGATCCATTATCATATAGGATGGTGACAGTCATCACTGAAGACATATAGCAGTACTCTTCTTTTTTATAGATAGCTCCAAAGTATGTGGCTTTTTGAATAAAAAGTAAATACTTTTTATCACCGCATAAAAATTCCAATCCGATATTATTATTATTATTATTTGCTCAATATATTGCATATGATGGTATAGTTTTGGCTAAGTATGATAGGATTTTTCTTGCATTTTTCGCTTTAGGACTAAAATCCAATGTTTCAAATATTGTTTGCCTCTCAGATTTGCATCTTTGAACCTCAAATTGAGATTATGCCGTTACGGAGGGGGGGAAAAAACAAAAAGAGAAAAAAAAAGAAAAAAAAAAGGTCTAAAGTTTGGTACTTTTTGGTTGCACTTTTTCCTGTTTCTGCAATTGGTATTCTTTACTTTCTACTAGCAGGATGAACAAAAATCCAATGGTCTAGCATTTTTCTAATTCTATACAATTGCATTCATAAGACTTTCCACTACAGATTTGTGAAATCCAAATTATTCAAAGATGCTTCATATAAAGAATTTCTTGATATAAAATCCTATTTCATTTCTCTCTTCTCTATTTTTATCCTAGAGAGGTGTCATAATTTGTCTTATAAGATTTAAAACATCTAATCATGAGCTGTTGATGTTAAATATGATTCAGCATAGCCAAGTTTCTCAGGCTGTAATTTCATTCAGGAGTCTTAAGTGTTTGTAATTTCAGCTGTCAAACACTAATTTTTTTCAGCTTAATGTCCTTTAAAATTTTGTATTCCAAGTCCATTAATTTTACCAATGTTAAAACCCCTGGTGAATGTTTCCATGAAGATAAGTGCTCACAAGGAAATTAAATGAACTTATTTTTATTTTTCATTCTGGTTTTTGTTGACTTTGACATTTACAGTGATGTAAAAATGTTAATACAGATGGATTCAAAGTGAGTAAATTTAAGTGCAACTCTCTGGCAGAGTAGAGTTGTGAATGAACGAATGATACTTTTATGATATTCAACTTTCATCTAAGTTTCTTCTCTTTCACTGTACCTCTTGGAATCTTGTCGAGAAAGTTCGTGTCAAACCTCATGTATAATTTCTTCATCTCTAGGATTACGTGCCCAACAAGGCGGTCGATATCATCCTCGAATCGCTCATAAACAATTGGCAATATATGCAGACAGAGAAATCCTTGGTGTATATGATCAACAATCAAAAAGGCAAACTTAGCTCATTGCCGAAATTTGAAAAAGAAAATATGTATATATATATGTATTATAATAAATAGACAAATTCTTACCCACATAAAGGAAATTCAGAAAGCTGAAGTAAGTTCCTATCACAGACAGAGTATAAAGAGAAACAATTGCCTGTAAAATAATTAGGAGAAAAATAAAATAAAATTCAGAGAGCCTAAAAATATGCCAATATGAAAGGAAGATTTGTAAAGTAAAAAAGGTAGTGGTTCTTATACCAATATGAAAGTAACAATTGCCTGAAGTAAGATTTGTACAGTAAAAAAGGTGATGATTTTTATACCAATATGAAATGTGGTAAGTCTCTTCCATAGGCAATGTCAAAGAGCTTTGACAAGGAATGGTTGAACCTTCTATGAAAGGTTAATGCAGCATCTTTGAATGCATCTTCACGTACGATGATTTGTGGTAGAATTGGAGGATTCCTGCGGGCAATTTACATTTGGAAAAAAAAAAAATATATATATATATATATATATATAATAACAATAAAATCAATATTTTCTTAGAAAAATAAAAAAATTATAACTTGAAGGGCCTTTTATGTAGGATTGGGCTAAACTATTTCAAATATAGCAAAATAAAATTTTGGTACAGTTAAAAATTATTAAAGTATATTTAAAATAGTAAAAAACTCCAATCCAATTAAATCCTGTCTAATCCTGTCTAATCCTTTATATTAAAGAAGCTCTAAGTGTAAAATTAACTTCAAGTATATAGTTGATGGGAAAAAAAAGAAAAAAAAAAAACAAGTACCATCCAAACGTTTCAGCGCCGGTGCACCAGATGAAGAACACAAGCATTATGGCGATGGAGAGGTGACAGAGAAGGGTTATGAAATTGTATTCAACAACTTCAAAAAGAAACCATATCACTGATATTCCAAGCAAAAGCCCAGCTGATATATTCCTGTTCCTCCATAACAATACGTCTGCAGCTGCAAATCCAAACCCCGTATTTTATCAGTATCATGTTATCGATAATCCAAAAAAAAAAAATGTAATGTGACTAAAAGGAAATAAGCAGATATTGGCACAGTAATAATGAATGAACTTGAAACAGATCATCTTTTAACAAATAACATGCTTTAATTGATTTGTCTTTCATGATTCACTTAGAATTTTTTCAATTAATTATATACATGGTAACACATTATATTAGCCTAGAGACTGCAGCATTGATAAAGCGATTGAATTTATAGAAATTAAAGGTCTGTTTGAACATGTAACTTTTCGCATATAGTTTTCTTATCTTATAACACATATGGGATACTCTTTGGCCAAGAGTTTTTGAAAACAATTTTTAAAAAAGAGGCTCGGGATTAAATTTTTTCTTAAAAATGAAACAGTTTGCCAAACCCTTGTTAGTTTCAAAAAACATTTTTTTTTTTAAATCCTCTATTTTGAGAACCATTTTGAAAAAAAAAAAAAAAGAAAAGTGGCCAAACAAGCCCTTATGGTAGTTAATTAGCAAATTACCTTTTCCTCCTCCAAGAACTTCATGTATTGACCTTTCACGTCCAAAAAGCTTTCCCTTTGATGCTGATGATGATGATGATTCAGTTGCAAAACGAACTGGCATCTTGTTTATTTTTTATTTATTTACTTTTTTTTTTTTTTGTGAGTTTTAGAATGGAGTAAATGAGTAAGGCTGATAATACAAGCACCAACCTATATATATATATATATATATATATACAGATAGATATAAAAAAATACATATGGGTTCTAACTTGGTAGTAAAGTAAAGTTGGATAAAAGAAAGGAATGACTTTGGAGCTTGGCTCTGATCCTGAAGTTTGCTTTGCATGTCCGCTACTATAAGTCCGCTACTACAAGTACGCATGGTATAGTTAATCTTGTTATACAAGTCCATTATTAACATTAACCTTCCTGACATGAAAAAAACTACATAATATAATTTTGTGTCTTTGGATAGAAGTTGCAAAGTTATCAACAAAAGTTCCTCTTACTGAAAGCAAAACTATTTCTTGTTTTGCAAGTCTTGAGTAGTTTTGTTTGAAAAAATGCTCTCAAATTTTTTAAGTACGAAATTAAAATTGTTAAATAAATTATCACTAATCATAAAAACTATCACTGATTATAAAAACTTATGAAAAAATACTCAACTATATACATATGTTAAGTAGAAATGAAATAGCAACATTAATTTGAGCACAACGCCTTGTAGATCATTAGACTCGTTTTTTGACATTTTCATAACTATTAGGTTATTACCGATCTTTAAAAACTTAATTCTATAGAAGAAAATCATTTTATGGCAATTAATAATACATATATATATATATATGTAATTTTACCATAAAAAGAACCTAAATGGTTATGTGCGTAAACTTTTTACTTGCATATCATTTAAAAGATATACATCTACACGATTAAATGGGCATATTATAAAATAGAACAAGCGTTTACTGTAACATTACTATATATATTACCAGTCACAAGTCATTTTAGCTAAGTGATATATCTCTTTCCAATAACAAACATTATGATTAGGTTGACTACTGTTTTATTTTACTTTTTACATATAGTTACCTAAAATTTAAGTTTTTGATAAGTTTGAATATCCAAATGTTGGATGGAAATATATAGCCTTAGGAAAATTAGGAAAGTTAATGGAATATCCTCTGTTTTGTAACTCAACTAATTATAGGAAAATCAAAAAACAGAAAATTAAAATTAAATATTTTAGAAACCCTTTTAAATTTGCAAAAAATTACATTACAATTTGCGCTAGTTGACAAAATTATGATGTTTGTTAACTGTTTCTTTTGTGCCTTTGCTTAAATTCAATGTCAAAATTGGAAGGGCCATGATATATGTTAGGAGATGTGTACAAATCATGCGTGAAACACATTCCTCAATCTATTAATATTAAAACCAAAAATCTTTAATGATTGTAAGTCACTATCTTTAGGATACCACAAGTCAACAACTGTTCCTGGGTATAAATGGAGTTACATCTGATCAAGTGGTTAAAAATTATAGCCACTTTAGAGTGCGTGGATCATGCCGACTTTGTTTATTTAATAATTATATAGTTGTTTACTAATTATAATATATGAATCAACAAGATCAGATCAGTTATGCAAATTTCTGAACTAGCAAGTTATACTGGTTTTGTATAATTACCCAAAACAAAAAAAAAAAGTATACTGGTTTTATACAGATGAGTAAACCTATGAACTAAATGATTTGTAGCTGTTGCTTGCAACAATTAGGCATTCCAAGATAAGTTTGATAATATATTTATGGGTTGCAATTTGGTATATTTAACTAATAGGGTTTTGTTATTTAAGCCTTTCAACTTTTAAAAGTTGTAATTTATGTCCTAATTTAATTTTTCAATTTGTTAAATATGGGTCCAATTCCTTATTTGGCCTTCCAAAAACTTGTAGATGAGTTGCGAGTAAAGAGAATATGTTATTGATAAATGAGAACAAAGTAGGTATGTGGACAAAATTGTTCTCAATTTTTTTTTGACAAAATTGAAAATTAGATGAATTTGTTACAAATTTAAAAGTTAAAGGTGTGAATCATTATCTTTAAAAATTAAGAATCTAAATTACAAAATTATAATAATTGAAGGTATCAAATTGCAATTAATCATATAATTATTGATGAAAAACACCAAAAACATAATTTTAAGTGCTTGAGTTTCATACCTAATCAAAGTTAGATAAAATATCTGAATGAAACTTATTTGACCTTGGAATAATGTTATTATTTCAAAAATTCTTATTAATTTATTTTTTTAATTAGAAAATTTTCTCTTTGGTAAACTTAAGAAAAAATTATATGCCTTTAAGTGGAAAAGACTATACAATTATATTATAATTAGTTTGGTTTCTGTCTTTGTTTCTGGTTTGTTTAATTTGATATGTTTCGTCTGCATGCATGCTATATTTTCCTTATCGGATTAACATATATTGGCCTTGTACATATATTTCTTAAATCCCAATCTAAACAATTTTACTTGTATATATATCCTTGTTATATATGAAATTGATTTAAATATTTTCGACCTGTCAATTATACACGTAAAAGAAATATATAATATAATTTTGAAGGCACATTTAGGAATATCTCTTCTTGTCAACTTTATCCTCTATAGAATAAAAAAGGAAAAAAAGAAAAGAAAAGAAAAGAAAATAAAAATAAATAACTTTGTCCTTTTAACATAGGGGAGGCAAAGATAGTATATACCTTTTTCTTCTTCTTCTATTTTTTTTTTTTTTTCAGTGGTAATAAAAGATTGGTGTATATACTGGTTTTATACAAACTGAGAAAAAAAAAAGAATGATGGAGAAAGGGAGTTCAAACCTTTTTAGCATAGTGAAGCCAACAAGATTTGTTTAATCTCTTCCACTTTTTTTGTCCTATTTGCCAACTTAACATGCCAATATAATTAAAAGCTTTCAGAAATTAATGACATTTGACATCCCTAGCAAATTATTAACCTTTGAGCACATCGAGGGGACATTTGAGGAAGCTTTTGGATAGCTGCACTTAATGGGTTGGCTCCATAAGTTTTTGATAATGAGGAAAACTTTATGTCATGTTATTTGTGTAACAATTAGCGATCAACTACAATATAAACTTATTAGAAAAAGGAAAACAAAAATACAATATAAATTGAATAATTTATAATCTTATATAATGTTAAAGTAGAATATATGAATTTTAAAAAATAATTGTTAATTATTGCAATTTAGATTTTTAAATTTTAATTTGTTATATTTGAATACAATTATTTGACAGGGGCATTAGCACAAGCCTAATTGAACTTAAAATATGAGGTTATCACTTGAGGTAGTTGTCATTTGAATTATTCAGAAAAATCACTCATAAAATGTTTATATACACATATACAAGTTTTTTTTTTTTTTCATGTAATTGTCTTTATTATCATTATTTACGAACAAACTCTTTTTTTATATTTTTTTATTCATCTTAAATTTTTGGGACAATAATAATAATAGATGATAACTCACAGATTAAACAAAAAAATAAAATAAAATCTTAAATGATGAGGATTTGAATTTAGACGGGACAATTGCCTTAAGAAGGTGGTCCCTTCAAGAACCATAATCAAAACCTTATTTGATATGTGATTAATTAAATGCGGTAAACCCCTAAGCATTTATTAAAAAAAAAATATTTGTCATTTTTTTGGTAAGACCTAAACATTTATATTAAAAGTGACATTTATGTTGCCACTCCAAATATTTGAATGACTAGGACTTACCACTTGCAATAGCTAATAATAATAAATTAAAAGAAACAAAATAGTTGTATATTGAGTTGGGGCCTCAAGTTTGAATGAAGCATTTTTTTATACTGATTTTTCATTAGCTTAGTGGCAAAACTGCTTCTTTTCTATTTTTTTCTTAATTATTATTTTTTTTATAACAATTATTTAGAATTCAAGTCCCTTTCACTTATGATACTTCTCAAGTTGTGAATTTAAAACTCCATGCCAGAATCTTTTCTCCTTGATTTATATATATAAAAAATCCCTTCTACTCAATATTAAAAAAAATTGAAACATTTTAAAAAATAATATATATACATAATTATCAATGAGCATGTTTCCTCTTTTAACTTTGTACCATATATGTAATAAATAAATAAAAACACTTTTACCATAAATAATAAAATATTATATTTTAAAAAAAATTACAAATTATTTCAAATTCTATTTTATGATTTAAATTCATATTCTTATAATATAATTATAAATAAAATATACAGTACTCACTGAAGCTATTTTCATCGTAATCATAATACAACAGTAATTAATTCAATTTTATTTAAATATTTTTTCAATATGTAATATTAAAATATTTGTATTGGAAAATGTACCGTTAATGATAGTCTATTAAATTGTGGTAAAGATTTTCAGAAAGATCATTTTCCCACAAAATAAAGTTTCTAGGATTATTTACAGAAATCATCAGACAGTGAAAATTTGCATAAACTCCTTCTCCATCCACAAAGTCACTCACAGATTTCACTTTATATTGTCCAGGTGAGTGAAATTCAATATGAAAATTGATTGATTATTTAACTCGGTAGGGGAGATTTTATCAGTTTTCGATAAAAGCAAACAAACAGAAAAAGAATAAAGTTTTCAAATTGGTAATATAAAATCCTAGAAAATAGGCAAGCCGAAACCATGCAAAAAGACAATTGTAGCAAGCCAAAAATGACCTCTGAGAATTAAAAATTGCTAGCAAATTCTGCAAAATGTTGAACTCGCAGAGTATTTCTACTATGATCCCAACTATGGCAGTTCCTCGCATCTTCCTCAAAATCCCATCACACACTCAGCACTCATCGAAAACTCCGAACCCAGTTGCCCAAAACCCTATTAGAGCCAACTCCACCAAATGGGTTCCATTGGGTTTTCTCTAAACTCACCACCAAACCATGCTCTGCTCCACTGCTCTGCTCTCAATCCCCTTTATAATTCAAATAAATCAAGACCCATTTCAGGATTGAGTATAAAGATGGTGTTGGCGACTCCAACGAGCTTGGGGTTCAAGAATTTGATGGAAACCATCACAGTCAATGTGCAGAGAGCAGAGAATAGGCCACTGAACGTGCCCTTGATTGCCCCTTTCACGATTGCGACGTCTAGATTGGAGAAGGTGGAGAACGTTGCGATTCGAATCGAGTTGAATAATGGTTGTGTTGGTTGGGGTGAGGCTCCGATTTTGCCATTTGTGACCGCAGAGGATCAGCCAACGGCGATGGTGAAGGCGAGCGAGGCATGTGAGTTCTTGCGACGGAGTCCGGAGATGACTTTAGGTTCGGTTTTGGGAGAGATCGGTGGGATTCTTCCTGGACATGAGTTTGCTTCTGTGAGTAATTGCTAAATCTTCTCGAAACCCGATTTTTACTTCTGTTTGTTTAGTATTTGCTTAACTCGTAAGAGTATATATTTTGAGATGGTTTTGCATTTTTGCTTTTGATATGGGCTGGAATTTATTTGGATCATAAGGAACTTGGCTACTTAGAAAATTTTCTGTGAAAAGTTTGGGAAAAACTCACAACTGAAGATTGTTTTTTTCGCTTTATTTTACTTATCATCACAAACTATTGTAATTTGTAAACTCAGCATGTAAAATTGTCAACTTTTTATTTATTTATTTATTTTTCCTTTTTCGACTGTAATTTTGTGGATTCCAAGATATATGACTGGGTTTTATTCGTTGAAAGAACAAAGGTTTTTCATATTGTTACACTGTATTGGCTATGTGAAGGTTAGGGCGGGCGTGGAGATGGCATTAATTGATGCGGTTGCAAATAGTATCGGTGTGCCGCTTTGGAGACTGTTTGGTGGAGCTTCGAATACCATTACCACTGATATAACGGTTAAGTTATCGTTCGAGTAATTCTTTTATTGAAGGAATTGCCCATGTTCTGTTTGCCATATACTACATTAATGTCTTTCTGCATTTTATTGTATCTATGATTTGGAGATGCTGCTTTGTAAAACCTATTTGTCTTTGATTCCTATCACTTTATAATCAGGACTACAAAAGACAACAGAAAAATGATGTACCCACTGAAAATTTTTTATGGAATGCAGATTCCAATTGTTACCCCTGCTGAAGCGGCTGCATTGGCGTTGGAGTATTGCAAACAAGGATTTGGAGCTCTAAAGCTTAAGGTGGGAAAGAATCTAAATGCAGATATTGAAGTTCTTAAAGCCATACGTCTCGTCCACCCTGATTGCATGTTTATCTTGGATGCTAATGAAGGATATAAACCCAAAGAAGCTGTTGAAGTTCTTGAAAAATTGCACGGTAAAGGATTTATTAAGGAAACTAAGATATAATTCTGCCAATTTGCGATTAGCAACTCACAAAATGTACACTTGAGAACCAGGGACATATCCATGATTGTTACTGGGACCTCTTTTTTCTTTCTTCCTGCCACACATTCAAAAACCACCTATAACCTATGTATTTGTGTTTGTGTTTAAACTCCAGTATTCAGGCTCTTCTAATTAGAAACTTAATTTTTTCCTGTCCAGGTATGGGAGTGACTCCTGTTCTCTTTGAACAACCAGTTCATAGAGATGATTGGGAAGGCCTTGGATATGTTAGTCATATTGCCAGAGATAAATATGGGGTGTCAGTTGCTGCTGATGAGAGCTGCCGAAGTATAGCCGATGTTAAGAAAATAGTAGAGGGAAATCTTGTTGATGTCCTTAATATTAAACTTGCCAAAGTTGGGGTTGTTGGGGCCCTTGAAATTATTGAGGTGGCAAAGGCATCAGGACTGAAACTGATGATTGGTGGTATGGTTGAGACTAAACTGGCCATGGGCTTTGCTGGTCAACTTGCCGCTGGGTTTGGGTGTTTCAAGTAAGTATTATCAACCTTTATTAAAAAGGGAAAATAGTTCCCTTCTATTTAGTTCACTTTCTTCTTCAACAATTCATCATTAAGTAGTACATATTTTGTACAGGTTCATCGACCTAGATACACCTCTGCTACTGTCAGAAGATCCTGTTTTTGGGGGTTATGAAGGTACTGTAAGCATAATGTGGAATTTTATTTCATACAGTATTATTATTATTTTTTATTTAAACTTTTAAGGCATTTTGGTGTATGCATTCATTTAATTTTAATTGATGGACAATTGATGATATTATTTCTTTCCATGACTAGTTAATGGTGCTGTTTACAAGTTTAAAAATGCTAGAGGTCATGGTGGATTTCTTCACTGGGATGATCTTGCTTGTAAGTTCTAATTTTACCATTATGATCTTCTTTGCCAATTAATTTTCTGGATGTAAATCAAAATAGAATTTAGGGTAGGTAGGAAGGACTAACAAATAAGTGAGAAAAGGAATAGCTTTTTCCAAGTTTGTAGTCCCTGGTAATGTGAAAACTGAAATCCAACCATAATAAGGCCGAGCATTCTTGTCCCAACACCTAAAATAAGTGAATGTTTTGATTCCTATGTTTCTAGTAACATTCATAAAGTGTCTCATACTTTTTTCTCTTTTCTGGAGATCTTCTTGTTAACCACTAGTGTTTCCACTTTTGATGCTGGTAATGATCCTAGTATCATCTGAGAGAAGGCTAATAATCCATCCTAATGGTCTAGTTTAAGTAAAAAATAAAATACAATAAAAATAAAATAAAATAAAAATAAAATAAAAAAATAAAACATTATTTTGATTTCATGGTCTAGCTCATGCCTCATGGCCTCATGGCCCTATGCCGCCATGAGACAGATGATAACTGATGCAGAGTCTTGTTTTAAAATTTACCAGATGCAAAGTTTTATGTGTAGTGTTAATTTGGATATTGCAACTCTGTCCAATTGAATCATTTTATACAATTTATGGAGTCAAAGAAGTTTTGTGTATTGGTAATATGTATCACCTGACATGTATATGCATGTTGTACTGTCAATATTTTGAAATGCAAATTGCCAAAAGGACTGGATTTGTAAAAGGATAGGAGACACATGGTTGCACCTGTAGCACGTTTTTGTGGTAATTGACGATAAGATGACTATAAGTCTGTAATCCTCACATTGCTGCTTGTGGCTCCTTTTTACCATACAATAACCTTTGGTTACTGTTAGTTGCTCCTGCAGGGTGAATGACTAAACTTGTTGTGTTGTAGTTGTATATGTTTGCGCAAGTTACTTACTCCAATAGCTTGAAGAATGAATGATTTATTGTTTTCCTAAATTATTAAAATGCAACTAAATTCAGAACTCAAATTTGCAATGAAGCCTTAGGTAAAGCTGGCATAGCCTTTTTTTTTAATCTGATTCATTTAATTTCAAAGTGCCCCAAGTGTATTGGCTCTAAACAGGACGTGCATCCATTTTATCATTGAAATTTAACATAACCTTAACCCTGTTTTATATGGAAAAGTTCTTTATTAGTCATATCAAATTGACCTGATTTATGATCTTCTGCCTGTGAGAAACTTAAATTCTGCTTTAGTCTGGAAAATGTATTATCAATTGAGCCTAATTACTATTCTAAAGGAAGGAACCTGATTTATGATCTTCTGCCTGTGAGAAACTCAAATTCTGCTTTAGTCTGGAAAATGTATTATCAATTGAGCCTAATTACTATTCTGAAGGAAGGAGTACTTATTGTTATTTTCTCCTGTGCTGACACTACGATGTTACCTGCAGAACTAAGAACTGTGTTGCGTCAACAAGCTTTCAACTCTTAGCAGTCGTGGAGCTTTATGAATCCTCTTGGTTGTTCGCTACAACAATACTTGAAGTCCTCCGTTTACCTGAGGTCTCAAAAAGATTAATAAACCAGGCAGATGGAAGTTGCTGAAATGTGTATTCAGGTGAGATGGTTGGATCCCATCATTGGAATTTTGTTCAAAATTGTAAATTTCTCCTATTACATAATGACAGCAATCTGGATCTTATTTCCTCCTTAGAAAACTTGTAATTATAGTCTGGTCTTGTACTTCATGGTTATAAGAATATGTATCATTCTAGAGTAAACGATGTAATGGCTATAAATTTACTGCTGCTATCTTAAATTGTGAGAAAGTCTTAGATGATAGCCTGTGAATTTGTTTTGTGTTGGATAGCTATCTATTCAAAAGATTCTAATGAATAAGAATCTTTAGACCTTCTTCCATTTGAATTAGAAGACCTAGATTTTCTTGGAGGAATATGGTAGCCTAACTCAAGAAGGGATAGAATTAATGCATAAGAATCTTTAAGCCTTTTTCCATTTGAATTAGAAGACCTAGATTTCCTTGGAGGAATATGGTAGCCTAACTCAAGAAAAGGGATAGAACAAGCCCATCCTCTTTCCAGATAGTTTGTATTTAAACCCACCAAACCCGCATGTCATTTTAAGGCCAAATAGGTGAGGAAGATCCTCAAACATGGAGGGTTACTTCACAACGTTAAATTTGATTTGGTTGGACATTTTAATGTTCCCAATTTAAGGCAGTTTCCTCCTACAAGACCAACGGAAATGTCTGAAACAGAGGATGCAAATTTGGCTTGGGCAAAGTACAACATATAGCCATATGATTATCTATCTTGAAGCTTCATTTTATTCTTATTTGACCATCTAGGGCATTGGTCATTGTGGGCAGTTCTAAATATCGTCATTCTTTTGGGGAAGAGGCATGAATACCTATCATTATAGCTTGGGACATAGTGAAGAGAAACATGGACTAGAGGGAAAAATATTAGTCACTGAGGTCAAGAATATAATCTCTTCAAACAAAAAGAGTTACATATGCATATTTCAAATTCTTTAATATAACCCCCAAAAAAAAAAAAGAGAAAATGATGATGTTCTTGAATGTTAAAATTTGCAAAGAAGTCTATTTTTCAAGAAAATGAATGATTGAATGGGCATTTTTGTCAAGTTTTTGACTTTAGATAAACAAAAGGAGTTGCCTCGCTTAAAGAATTATGGTCCCACACCCACCACCGATTCTCTTGTCAAGAAATTATGGCCTTTTTCGGTAAAAGTCTAATCTCTCATGATACACAAGTATATATATATATAAACCTATGTAATGGACAATTATTAATCTTCCATTCACGGAGGTTTAAAACCCAACCCTACTCCTTTTCTACTGCCATATTTTCTCTTTGAAGGGCTCAAAATTTTACACTCATTGATGTGAATTTATAGGTCCTTATCATATGTATAATCTTTTACCGTGGTAAAGGCTAAACATGACATCTCTAGCCCACAATTTCACTTTGCTTTTCCTTATTACTTATTCCATGCTAACCTAAACCATTTTGCTGAGTTCGTTGAAGTCTACAGGAAGGCAACTTTCAGGCATGATTATCGATTAAAAGTCTTATTTTTTTCCTATTTACACCCTTTGTCTCATTTAAGGTTATTGTATTACCGAAGAAGTTTGTTTTGTTTAACAGCTGAACTGAATTACATCTGTCATGTCTATTTTCATCTAAAAAACCATATAATTTCTTTTGCTACTCACAAGTAGTTTCTTGAAACTCAAAATTCAGATTAATATTTGTAGAGACAAGCACATCCTTGCTGAGTCTAATCCAGTTTGTCAAAAGAGCAATCGGATAAGACAGTTTTACTTTGGTTGCCATCTCCTTGTAACTTTTTGTTGTATGACCATCTATTTCAAAAGCTTGACTTGATTTCAAGTGGATCCAGCTATTTATATCAAGCTAACACTCAATCTATTGTCAACACTCATCCTCACATAGAAGCCTAATAAAATAGAAGAAAAAAGTCGAACTCAAGGCCTCATGGTCACAGGTCACCAAAGTTCTGACAGTCGTATAGATTCATTGTCTCTTCAAAAGCTTAAGCGGATAGAAAATGAATCCGACTAAATTACAAGTGAACATCCTTTTATTATATCACTTTTGTTCCTATGTTTTTAGCGGAAATTTTAAAAGCAATATATGGCTGTAAACTTACTATATGTTGTTGAGGTAATTCAGACTATGGATATTACTTCCTCATCTGGTAAATGATTGAGGGTAACTTTTCTTTATTCTTTTGGCACACTCTTTTCTGCAGTGAAAATTTCTGCACATATATATATGCAATGCCTAAAAGCCTAATTAATCTCTTTCTGCAAATGATATTGCTTGTAGTCGCTATTATAACACATGCTTCATCCGACAAAACTTGATACACAGTTTGCTTTATTGGATTTCATATCTATTCAAAATCAGGCAAAGATTACTATTCCATATCACCTTAGGAACATGTAAACTGATATTATTAGATTGAAACTTTGACAAAAAAAGATATATGTTTTTTAAAATTTTGGGTAAATTCTGTAAAGGAAGGTTGATGGCCCATGGACGAGAGAAGCTAGTAGTGGAAACTTGTGACTGTGAGCTTATCATTGTGACACAACAATCGAGAACAGATCTCGATCACAAAAAGTAGGAAAAAAATAGTTTAGTTGTTGATCATCAAGTAAGCATGATGGTTATAAAGTTAATTTACCATGATATTATATGGTCCACCATAATCATACCATGCACTCTAATAATTTGACTAGGACTGGACCACTTGATCCCGGTAAGAGTCTCTCATTAAATATATTTCACGCCAGTTTTGATTTATCCCATTAAGAGAATGATAATTAGCATCACGCTGCAATGTAAAAGTGATAGAATATTTGAGTGTTGTTTGGCATGCTTAAATAATTGCAATGGAGTAGAACTTATATTTTGATATAGGTTTTTCTAATTTTTCAGCCAAAATTCTATTAGTAAACTTGTATGAGATCTTGAATATTGATGGAAACAAAGCTACTAGAAATGTTAACAACTATTTTGATATAGCTTGATATACATAATTGGACCAACTTCCTATAAGCTTAAGCTACATAAGTCTTATATTAATAGTAATTGTTTAGCACATGTAAAGCCTGATTTCTTTCTTTTTTGTTAATGGGCTTTATATGTGAGGAAAAGTGTTGATAATAAATTGTGTTTTAGCTTGATACACATAGTTGAACCGACTTCCCATAAAAAAATACAAGAAACCATGGAGTGATTAATGTGATTAATATAAAGCAACCATGATCAAACATACATTAACGAAGATGTAAAATTGTCAAAGTTGAGTGCTGTTTTGACTGTAACTTGGCGATGGCTAGGCCATCTTTTTATTTTGGGATTATGGGAAAAAACAAATTTAAACGACAATATTGGATTAGTTACATAATTAAGCGGATAAAAAAGATGAGAAGATGGAAACCATTACATATGCAAAGGAATATTGAGATCTTTTCTTTTAGAATTTGAAAGGTACTTTGTCTTCCTCAAAGTCGTAGGAAATCCTTTATGCAAGGAAGAGAAAATATGAGATCATTTCTAGCTAATTTTTCAAGTGAAAATCAAAGTTGGGAGGGACAGTAGGCGCCTACAAAGGCAAAAGAACCAAACATGCTTTGGAATTTTTCACTTTTCTGTCACAAATTAATGCTTCAAAATGCACATTTCAAATTGTGATTTTATCAATCAAATTTGAACTCATTTCCATATCAAATTAAAAAATGTACTTTTCATAGTGATTTGTACATAAAGACTTCCATAGACAACATTTAACAGAAACATTTCTATTATAAGTTTCCAATATGAAATTACCAATTTCACTTAGATGGCAAATTTCAAGTACAAGGGCATTATTATTATTATTAACTTAGGAAACAAAGTCTTCTTCGTTATTCTTTTTACCATTGCCACTAGTTTCTTAGACCAAAAAAACTAGAGGCCAAGAGAAATACGCTGCTTCTTATCTTCCATAAGCAGAGAAAAGAATAGTGTATGTCGATTAGTGCTAGAAATTATGATGATGATGATGATGATGATGATGATGATTAGTGATTATAAGCATGATTACACAAACTTCCAAGTGAAAGGTCAAATTAATTATGAAAGCATGTGACTGCATTGGATAATTTTGGAACAATATATATAGGAACATCAACATCACCGAAAGGCATAGCAATGCATGGCTCAAGGGGGCTGTGGGGCACCTCATATTATATTTCCATGCAATAACAATAAAAAATTTATGAAAATCAATTAGGTTCGTAATGAGTGAGAGTATAGGTTTCTGTCCTCCCTGTACTTGCATTTCACTCTCTGCTTACAGACTTGGAACATTATACCATAGGGAAAATTGGGGGAGTTCATTATTTTTCACGCTACAACTTTACTACTTGCACAAAATGATTTGAGACACAAGTGGCAACCCTTATGGATACAGAAGCTTTTAGAAACATGCAACTCTTCTAAAAAAGAAATTCCGATTAAATCATGCCTTACACATAATTTTTCAATTAATATAAAGTATCAGGATTCGAACTCAGAAACTTATTCTATATTGGGTTGATTTGCATTTTTGTTTTGTTAATATATATATATATATATGATCATATCAAGTTAGGCCTTATACATGTTTTTTCAATTAAGGATTAGCAGGATTCAAAGTCATAACCTTATTATATATTTTTTAGGCTTTGATACCATTATTTTCAAAAGTTTAAACTACTAAACAATGAATTTAATATGTAAATACCTCTAATAGACTTACACTGGGTACTTTGCTTTTTTGCATTGAAGAAAACCCATATATACAGGCATAGTACTTAATTTCCTATATATATATATATATATATATATTTATATGCATAGTACTTAATTCCTCTACATATATATATATATATATATATATTTACATATTTGTAATTTTATAGGTTGTCCAAATTAAAATCCACACATCTTTAGTAAAAAATAGCTTGTAAACTACAAACTCAAGAAGCATTCGAGAGGGTTTGTACTGCAAAAATATATTGTAAAATATCAAACAATTGATTTTTAACATTATTGTGGAGAGCATACCACCGAAAGATTTAAGCATCATGAAGACAAAAAAACAAAAAAAAAACAAAAAAAAAAACAAAAAAACAAAAAAAAAAACAAAAAAAAAAAAAAAACAAAACAAAAAAGTCCTTTTTTTTTCGGTTTGTTCACATCACTGAAAAACACCAATTTCTCTCCAGCATTTGCTCAACTATTTGGATCTTAGCTTTTGTACATTTCACATGACGTGTTGTACAATTATATGTTATAAAGTTTTTAAGCAACATGCTGTCATCCTGTAACCAATTGTGTTACTTTTCCTAATTTCTTGGTTTTGTTTTTACATTTGGAGAGAAAAAAAGAAAAAAAAATTTGCTACTTGTGTATTAACAAATTTAAGAATCATTAGCAAACAAAGGTTTCATTGTAAACTTTTGAGCTTTCGCAATAATTTCTCTAAATTTGACATTATATGTTTTCTGTCTTTTGGATCCTATATATCCACGATGTATTAGGCAAAATAATCGAGTAAACTTCCTGATTTATTTTCACATAATTTTGAGTCTTTATAAGAAATTCAAATTTGAGATTTTATTTGTTTCTAGGCTGAAAAAGTCAATACCTGGAAGTATAGAACAAACACTTCTAAAAAGTTCTGGTCTTAAAAAAAGAAAAAGAAAAAAGTTTTAAACTCGTATCATTAAAATCTTATTCCCATGCTTCATCATTGGACTCAAGTTCATATATATTCTTTATGAATTTAGCCATATTTTAAAGTAAGTGGGGTCCATTCCTCAGGCTTTTTCTTTAAGATTTATCCAATAAAACTTTCCTTCCTTAAGAACCAAAAGCAAATCAGTGCTTGATTATATGAAAATTTCCATTAAAAAAATAAAATAAAAAATAAAACAGTTTCCCTTTCCCTCTATAAATTGAGACGGAAAACAAACCAAAATGCACAACTCATCCCAAAAAAACCTCTTCCTCCCAAGTATCTCTCTCTCTCTCTCTCTCTGTGAGCTCAGAACATTCTTAAGAGTTTGAAAATGAAAGCCTCAAACATTGCAGTGTGTGTTCTTCTTGTGGTGCTTGTAGCCCAAGCACAGGTCTCAATGGCAGTGACATGTAGCCCAGCACAACTGAGTGCCTGTGTGAGTGCAATAACCAGTTCAACACCACCATCTCAACTCTGCTGCTCCAAGATCAAGGAACAGAAGCCTTGCCTCTGTCAGTACCTCAAAAACCCAAACCTCAAGAAGTTTGTAAACACTCCTAATGCAAGGAAAGTTGCTAGCACTTGTGGGACTCCATTCCCAAAGTGCTAAATTTCTCAAGACTTTCAAAGAAAAATCAGTCATCTCTCTCTCTACCTGTCTTCCACCCTAGGACTACAAGGATATCAATGTCTTTTTCTCTAAGTTCCCAAGGGTAGAGAAGAAGTGAGAGAGAGAAAGAGAGAGGTTAATTCTATGCTTAATTATTAACTTGGCTTTGTTCTACATGTTATATGTGTACTCTGGTGTAAGGCACTTAGTTTGTGACTTGAAAAAAATAATGTTTGGGTCTTTGTTTTCCATTGTCACCAGTTTCAGTTCCTTGCTGTTGTGTATCGAAATAGTAGTTGTTTGCAGAGGCATTATCTATAATTTAAAGAAAACATTGTTGGGTCTTTGTTCTTTTCCTCTCCCTAATGCAGTTTGTTACTTCTTCTAGTGTATAAATATGGTCTTCTTTCTTCAATACTTTTTCTTCATCTTTTTGCACTTTCTTTTTCCGTGGAGATTAGCAAAAAATGCATAGATCTAAATTTCTGGACTTCATCATTTGGGTAAATTAAAAGGAATGCAGATAATATAATTCAGTGGATATAAATATAATATAACATAGACTAGTCAGAAAGGGAAGGTGCAGCATATAGGGTGCTTTTGGAACTTTTTTCAGTATAACAATTGATGATTTCTAATTGGTAAGTACTAGCAATCACTGCACTTGGCCTTTAGATAGATAAGTATATGGTAAATTGGTTCTCTTAGGGGGGTTGAAACAGAGAAGTGAGTACATTGGTACATTGATTCCAAATTCCACTAATGAACAGCATGCCCGGACATAAAGTTCCATGGAATAACTTTTTCTTCATCTTTGGTTTGGATAAATGTTGTCAACAAATAATGATATGAAAATCAATATAAATGATATAAAAATGTAAAAGATGGATAGATACTATAGAAATGAGCTTAATTTGTCCTCTTTCAAAATTCTATATGAGTTTTTGGCTAATCAAATAATTTACTTACTGCTGAGCAAAAAACAAAAGAACTCACTCATTGTGATTTACTTATTGCTTTAGCAAAAAACCAAAAGAGTTCACTCATTGTGCATGAAAATAGTCGGGATGATAAAGACACTTGAGCAACTCCATATAAGATATTGTGTTCAAGTGTCACAAGATGCAGTTAGTAAGTGCAAGGCATGTATTGGCCCTGGAATAGACTGTTAGACTTTCAGATCAAATTATGTTTGGCAGCAAGATCCTGATACTTTTATTTCAGCTGTCCCAAACTCCCCTTGTAGCCATTAAAGGCTTCACTTCTTATTTTTCTAATCAAAATGACCATAATCTATTAATTTTTCTTTTGAAACTTTGTATTTTCAAGATCTGCATGGGAGAGTTTGAGATTTGAAATATGTTAACAAGCAGCAAGTAGTAACTAAAAGCTATCAAGTCCTGGATCTTTTTACATGTCTCTGCTTGATAAATTTTCAACAATAACTTTCCATGATCTAGTTTCATGTCATCTATCATAATGTCTAAGTCGACAGCATTCATGCGATTTCCTATGATCAATCAAAAATCAAACGAGATAAACAATCAAAAGCTGTAAACCTTTAAAACGGAGAAATAATCAGAAACTGGCCATAGAGAACTGAAAGCGTAGAACCATAATTTTCCTGAAAACTTTCTATAGGAACAACCAGAGTGCAACAATCTAGTCACTGAAATTAGCCAACTGCTCCCTTTTGACTGTTAAAGCCTTTTCTCTTATCAAGTCATTACACCTCTAAGTTTCTCTCTGCACAACAAGACCCTTTTACTATTTTATATTTTTTTGGTTCAACTAAGAACCTTTACTTGTCAAGAAGCAATTTCTACTTAAAAGAATACAAAATGAAGAATATAAGGTTCAAGCAACAGGAATGCAAAACTCTCATGAAAATAACCTTTCAACACATTGAGATCACAAATTGCTGTAGAAAAATTAATGGTTGAAAATATTTTAATCACCAGAAGGACACCTTTTCTATTTTCCCTTCTGGTAGCAGTTGAATTTTTGAGGATGCCAAACCTGGAAAGGTTTGTAGGAAAACAATATGAACTATGTTTTTGACTTCCATAGGTAAATGATATAAAAATAAATAATAAAAAAAAGAGTTCATTTTGTAACATTAACAATGAATAAATAATTTTATTAAGTCATGTGCGCTCAATCAAGTCACACCACGAAGAAGAAAGAAGAAGAATTCGGAGGAAAACTCCAAAATTCATTTACATGTAAGAGAGATAAGAATGTTGAAATATTACTTACAACAAAAGAATAATTATTCTCACAAATGAAGAAGGTTAGATATTTGGTTCCAGTCCATAATCCATGGTCTCCTACCAGATGGAAGAACAAAATTGAGTTCAAACATCTCCTTAGACATGTTACCTCCTTCACAGAACCCAACAAGTTTTGCCACTACTTCAGCACTTTCCTGTATATGCTTTGGATCATGAGGGTCTACCCAAAGTTTGTTCACAAACTGCATCTTCCTTTGCTTCCCTTCAAGTGGTACACCCCATTTCATGTACAACGCATCCCTTTCCTCTGCAGTCAAACGCGAGGTTAACCTCTTTGCAAGGAACTCCTTTTCACGTTTCAATGCTCTAACGCTGCAAGTTAGAACGAGTTGAACTTATCAATAATCTTGAACACTAGCAAACAAGCTAGCTATCAGGAAAGAGAAGCATAGAAAACATGTATACAGAGAGAGAGAGAGAGAACCTTGACGATAGAGATATTGTAGGCTCATCTCCCGCATGAGCAGGGCTTGCATTCCCAAGTTCTGCCAGGTGCTGCTGCAACCATGTCAACCGCCTAAGCTCCACTTCCATGTAGATTTGATCAGCTGGGTCACCCTTGAATAACAAATAAAACTGTGTCCTATGAATGATAGACACATAACACAAGTCCCAGAGCTCAATAATCTGCTGCCTTTGCTCCTTGAAAGTTATTTGCCATGAGACTTGAGGCAGCTCCGGTTCACAGGAGTTCTCGTCATTCTCTAAATTGTACCCTGCTGATTCATTTGCCTCCAATTCCAGAACCTATATGCACCAAAAAGTGTAATATCTTAATAAGGTCAACAAAAATTACGAATAGAAAAGCAAATGAAAAATAATTCAACTTTCAGGGACAAATAGTTCAATTGAATTTGATCACCCTATACCTGACAAACGAGTAGCTGCTTTTGGTATTGGAGTTTGGCCACCCTTTCTTTCAATTCTGTGACGTATGCTCTTATACTTCTTACATTCTCCTCTGCTGCATTCTGGAACATCTTCTGCATTTTCTTCATGTTTACTGAACTGGAACGTCGATACCCTGGAGTGCATTCCTTTGATGAGACATCTCCTGATTCTTCATTCTTTGTTGGAGTCTCCTTCTCAGACTCTGGTAGAGTGTCAGTTGACACAATATCATCATTCTCAGGAGCTCTGTTTTCTATCTCAGAATCCAAAACTTGCCGAGAAGTTGATAGAGGCGAGCAAGGGGATCTGATGAAATTTGCCCGATTAGCAACATTACTTGAAGCCAAAGGACTTAACTTTTTCTTTTTCAATTCCTTCTTGGTCTTGGGAGATGCATCAGTGTTAGACTGTTGGTACTTGCTTGGAAGAGACATCACCAATTTGTCAATAGATTTCTGAACATTTTCAAGTTGTTCCTCAAGATCGGCAATAGTGCTGCCCTGAGAATGAAGTCTGGTAATCTCATCCTTGAGATTAGCACTGACACTTTTGTTGGTAGGAACTACACTTCCAACTTCAACTTCTTTTGGGTCTGACCGGACAGCACGCATTTCCCTTATTTCTAATTGTAGCTTAGCAATTGTTTCAGCAGCATCTTGGTTACCTAGTCTATGACAAGCAACTTCTTTTTGTAGTACTTCAAGGGCCCGATTTGCTTCTTCTCCAAGCTGCTCCTGCAGGTGTTCAAGTTTGCGAATCTCATGCATAAGGGTGAAAGGAGCAGCGGATGACTGCCTCATTGACTGCCTTAAAATTGTATTTCTTGCTCTATCTACACGGCCTAACTCCTTGCCATCAAGTTTTGTTGATAAAGCACCAGTAAAAGAGAGACACTTCTTCACAGACGGTTGGAGTGACTCAAATGGGTTTGTAACCTGAGGTAGGTAAATAATGTAAATGGATGGACAAGTTGATAAGACATACAAGAGAGTTGATAAGAGTTAGATCAGAAAAGGGAAACATACCTGCTCATCTTCCCTTAGTTTTCTGCGTAATTCATCCACTTGAGATTGAGCAAGATCTCTTTGGCGTCTCAGTTCTTCAATTTCCATTTCCATCTAAAAATAGGCAATAAGATGATAAAATACTAAGAAAAGTTTTTCCAAAGCTCTTTAGATACAAAAATCAAGTAAAATGCTGTATGTAGTTTACCTGCTGAATCTTCATATCTTTTTCTTTTGATGGTTCAGGTGTCCGCAGCTCTGCTTCCAGCCTGGCTACTTCTTTTTGCAGATGTTTCACTAGCTGCTTGTCTGAGACAACCTATCAAAATATGTAAAAATAAAAGAATTGATTATGTTTATTCCACTCCAAGTAGAAATCCAACAAGAAAGAAATGAGAAGAAAAGAAATAGTACCATGTTGACATGGGCATTATTTGTTACTTCCTTTGCACGGCTGGCAAAATAAAGAGTATTTCTAGATTGTTCAACATGGGACAGTGCTGGACTCAAGGTGCATATGATAGCAGTGCGTGCATTCCCACCAAGTGAATGCTGCAGTATGCGAGTGAGCTTTGAGTCTCTATATGGTATATGCCCGCTTCTTTTTCCCACACTGCACCATCATAATGCAGAAAGGTGAAGAATAAGCATTACAAATTGGATAATATCCACTATAAAGGGGCAATAGGATCAAACTGCTAATTCTATGAAGGTTCTCTAAATGGATATCTTAAGATGCGGAAATTTAAAGTTAACTCAAATGCCATTATACCTTGGAAAGGATGTATGCTTTGACCTAAAATGAATTGCAACAAATAAAACTGTATGTAGGAGTAATAGGCTCATGGAATATTGAAATACAAAAAAAAGCTTCTGAAAGCACCCTATACTCTCTCCCAGCATAGACAAGTAATTATTCACACAGTTTTTAGCGCACAGCTTGATAGCTGATTCTAACCTGAGCTTTCTGATTACAGTTGTGAGTGTCATCAAGCTAAGGTTAATATGGCAACCTTCTCTGAGCCTAGCACCATCAGCATGTGTTTGTGAAGCTCTTTCACTTCCAGCTAGGTCCACAAAGTTCTGCAGAATTGACATGAATATTTATTATCTAGAAGAAAGTAATCATTCACACAACTTATAGCATGCAGAAAGCAAAACTGACCAGGCTTGCAACAAAAGACCTCACACGGTCCGAGTTCTCACGGACAGTACTTTCTATTGTCTGTGTAAAAAACCAAAAATATTACACTTGTTAGTCTTTAGATGAAAAGTATTCATGAACTATCATCCAGATAAATTATAACATATGACTACTTACCAGCCTTATTATCTGGTGTGACCGCGAGCTGTTATCATTTAAAGCGGTTTCTCCAACTTGTCTTTGTGCTATATACATCAATAAAGCATAAGTAAATTGATTGATCACATATTTGAAAAGGCTCACGGAGAAGAAAGAAGTCGACTAACATGGGCTCCAGAAATTTACCTTCACAAATACCGATCAACTGTCTCAAATGCTTATCATCACTAGCTGTTTCCTCTACCAATTTCTCAACCACAGTACCTTTCTGCATCCAGCAAAAACACAAGTATTCCAATATTAGGGGAAGAAGCATCCCCGTAAGGAAAAAAAAAAAAAAAAAAAAAGGTAGTATTTCAAAAAACAACAAAAATAAAAATTGTATAGTACCTCTGGATCATCCAAAAGCTTCAAATTGCGACCGGATTCTGAATTTAGGAGATCTCTGACATTCTCATTATATATTTCAAGTCCTGAAATTTTAATTGTAAAATCTCTCTCCGTGGTCTGTAGTCATGCCAAAAGAGAATAAATGGGTTAGGAATCACAATATTCTCAATGCTTTAAATGAGAGTTGAGATTCATAGAAAAGAAAAAGAAAATAAAAGAGAAGAGAAAGGAACATCATTAGGTTCTTATGAAGCTTACATTCATTATATGATTGTAGATGTCGTTAACAGCTTTCTCTGTTATCCCTCGCATTGTATATGTCTTCCCACTGCTAGTTTGTCCATAAGCAAATATGGTAGCTGCAACATTAGAGAAATGTTGTAGTTGTTTAATTCCAGTACAAGATTCTAAGAGCATGTAAATCTATATGACAAGGAAGATATGCACTACCATTGATGCCCATCAAAGCAGACAAAGCAACATTTTTCACTCCATCCTCGTATACTGTTTCCGTTACACTATTGGGACCAAAGACTTTATCTGCAAGAAGAACAAAATGAATTAATAATCTGTTGAAAAAAATTATATATATATATTGATACTAAAACCCATGAACAATGAGATAGATGTGATTAAGTACCAAATGTAAATGAGGATGCTTGCGTTGTTGTCAAACGGTCCTGAGACGGTGGTTTGTAAACAATTGTGTTATCATCTATGCATTCCCATGCTACTTGGTCTTTGGCCAATTGTTCCCTTTTACTTAGAGGCCTCAACCTCACTGTAACCACAATCTTCTCTTCTCTTGCTCTTGGCCCTGGGGTTGAAACTGGTGTCCTGTCGATTTTTGAAGATGGTGTTCCGGGAGTCCTCACTGTCATCTTTATAGCTAAAATTGATCCTTCCTGAATGTTGAACTTACAAAAGATCAATTTTAAACAAAAACAGGTCTCCTCCCCAAGAGGCTAAGAGTTAGATCCTTTTGAATAAAAGGATAACTATTGTAGTATCAGCAGCTTCCAGATCAAATAATATTATCTGTTAGAAAGTGAGTCATGGGTCAGTCTGTGTAATAAAAAAGAATCACAATTAGATATAAATATTTAATATTCAAGCTTTCATTGTAACGGAAACAGATAAAACTACAAACAACGGTTCTCTCATAGCCTGAATGACATATGTAATTCATGAACATTAGCATTAATTACACTTAGTGCTGTGTAACCCATGAATTCAAAATTTCAAATTGTAAACCTTAAATCATAAATCGAGAGCCCATTTGGAGATGTGGTATGAATAATGTTAAAAAGCACTTTTTTAGATGATAAAAAGAAAATAAAAAATAAAAAATAAAAAAAAAAAACCAACCAAACAAACAAACATTTCTATGGTGATTTGACTAGGAATGTTAAAAAAACAGTAAAAATATTTCCATATAAGCAGTATATGTTTTTTTTTTTTTTTTTTTTTTTTTTTCCTCGGAGGTTGATTTTAAAGTTTCTTCTTAAGGAAATGCTTTGTTCTAGGAGAAGCATTTTCCGATAACATTCTCACTCAGAAAATTGAGAAATCTCCGATGTACTAGATTTAAGGAAATATAGCTTCCATCAATTACTTCATTTGCAGATCAAGAAAGTGAAAAAACGAAAAATCACACATTCGACGAAAATAGCTACAATCGTAAGAAAACCAGAAAAAAAAAAAAGATAAAATCAACAATTAACCTCGAAAAAATCCTCATTTTCATAACCAAAATCTGTACGGAAAAAGCGAAGGAAAAAAAAAACAATTTAAACAAAAGCAAATCGGAACAAAATTAGAAAAGTTTGAAGAGAATAAAGAAAAACGAAAGAGAATAAAGAAAAACGAAAACTCATACTCAAGAAAATTTTGAAGCCTGAAAACCGAAAAGGAAGCCGCAGATGGGAGCCAAGAAGAATCGGAGGAAGAAGCTTATCCGTCGGAGTACGGATTTTAAAGAGAAGAAAGCGGAAGAGATTTGCAAAGAGAGAAAGAGGAGCGTTTGGCAGCAGAGAAAAAACTGGGATAAGAATTTTCTAGGGCTTTAATGGACGAGAGAGAGAGAGAGAGAGAGTGAGAGAGTTGTCTTTCACTTTTGTCTTTTGAAATGACAAAAAAAGCAACCTCTCTGGGGCTATGTGTCTCTCTGACTTGGGTATTTTGAATCTGGAACTCCAACGGCTACTTTTTTTTTCTTTTTTTTTCTCATTTAAAAAAAAAAGAAAAAAAAGACTAATAATAATTATTTAGTCGCCGATTATTTGACAGCGTTTTGTTCCGTTTTATTAATGTCTGCCGTGAGCCGAGTTAAAGCGGCACCTAGTTTCAATTTTGTAACGGTTTTATTTCTAATTTTGTTTTATTTTTAATTTTTATTCAGTTATTGATATTTAATTAATTAATTCCTCTCAAGACAATAAGACAAAAAGCAAAAAGGGTTTTTCTTTTTTCTTTTTTTTTTCTTTTTTTTTTTTTGAAAGGTAGATATGGGTTTGTTCTCTCAATTACTCTTACCATTTTTATATATATTATATGAAAAAATTACTCTTATGATTTAAAGTTATTGTAAACTGTTTTTAAACTTTGAAATATTTGTTAAATATTGCTGGGCTTCAATTAGAAACCAAAAAAGAACTAAATATGTCCGGAAGATATTTGGAAAATTATCCAAAGCTATTAAATAGTTTTTTTTTTCTTTTTTGAAATTCAAAGCTATTAAATAGTTGCAAATAATTAAATGTAAATAACAAATAATCTTTTAAAATAAATAAATATATATATATATATCTATCATCTTTAAGTTTAAAATTTCGCCCATATCAAAGTCATGCAACATATTGCAAGATGAATTTAAGGGATGTATTAAATTTAAAATTTAAAAGATTTTAAAAGTCTTTTAAAGTTTTGAGCTATTCGATTTAGATTTTAAGAGAATTCATACAAATCTAATGATATTCAATTCAGATTTTGATGAATTTTATAAAAGTCCATTAAAATCTTGATGTATTCAATTAGGACTTTATAAAATTCTTTTAAAATCTGGTGGTATTTAAAAAGTCATTGATTTTAAAAGACTTTAAAAAATGATGGATTTTAATGGATTTGAAAGGATTTTAACAGGAAAATTGTGAAGAAAATTGTCAATATGAAATCCAACTTTAAATCCAAAGATTTCATTGGATTCTTATAAAATCTTTATGGAATCTGTAGAATTCTATAACAATCCATCAAATCCTTTAAAGTCTATAATTCATTTTAAATCCATCAAACTCTAAATTGAATACATCCCTCTTACTTCCACTTTGGACTATATATATATATATATATATATCAATTTATTTAAGTGCTATTAACAATTTTAATAAATCTTAAATTATGATTGATAATATAATAAATCTAAATATTACACTTGCTAAAATATTCATCAAATTTATTTATCAAATAATATATATTAAAATATTATTAATTAATATATTTATATGATCTAAACACAGAAAATTAAAATTTTAAATTGATAAATAAATTAAAAAAATAAATCAATAAAATATTATTATATTATTTGACAAATAAATTTAATGATCAGTTTGATAACCCTTGCATTATATAATAATAAATTTTGTAAAATTTTGTATTTAAATGCTAGGATTTTAAAGTATTTAAACGAAATAATAGTATGTTAAACATAAATTGTTTACCAACTTATTTATCAAATGGTATGCCAAAGATAGTATATTCTTTTATAACAATATATTTTTTCTCAAAATGGACAGATTTAAAAAGGAAAAAAAAAAAAAAAAAAGGGTTTGATAGCACGAATTGAAAGTCATTTTAAGTGCCTAGCTTCTTTCTTATCCTTATCAAGCAATGCCATCCCATAACAACTTGTGAATTTTACGAGTGACATTTAACAATGACATTCCACGATGTGACTTGTGAAAATTTTACCAGCTAAGCAATCTTATCCATAAGAATTTTTTTTTTGTTATTTATTTTATTTACATCGACATGTTATTGGTCAAAATCTTAATGCCAATCGAAGATGTGCTGACAGATGACTTGTAACAACTTTCACAACATTTTTCTAACAAATTAGCTGATGCAAGGTTTATTGCATAACCCACCTTAGTTTGCATTTAGATAATTTACTAGCAAGGGACTGAATCACAAAGCCAAAAAAGGAACAAAATTTAAAAAAATCTTAGAATTGCTAATACCATTTATTAACGTAATTACATATATTAAAACAAAGCCTAACAAAAAATGGTATATACAATAATTCATATATCTATCAACGAAATACATCTAAGTTATAAGCGAGACATAATTAGTGCCTTTAGGAACATCCCATAACCTACCATTATAAAAAATAAAAAGAATTAAAAACTAAAAAAAATAAAATAAAATAAAATAAATAAATAAATAAAACCACCTACCCTTCTAAATTTGGTTACCTTCCTTCCAGTTTTCAATTGCATAATAAATCAATAGAAACGAATTGATGCACATGATTTCAGTTACAAGATGATACAACTAAAATAAATTTGAAATAGACAACAAAACTCGCAAAAGAAAAAAACACACCCTCAATGTTAAAGCATTACCAATTTTGTTTCCTACCATAAATCTTTGTTCTTTATTTTCCATTTTTTCTTCCTATAATAAAACATGACATGTTAGTCTATCAAAAGGGATACTAAGAAAATCCCTGTTATACATCAAAGAAATCAACATACCATCTAAAGATTCTTATACTATTTCTCTCATCATATAAATATAACAAAAATATGCAGGTCTCAAATACAAAAGCATTACATATCTCTTTGCAACTAGTGGATGCCTCAATGTAGTCCAACTTTCTTACATCTCCATGCTCATCTTTATTAGTCTTCTCCCCTCTTTTCTTTCATTTATTCTGCCCCCATTTTTTTTTTCCCCTGCTTCTTGGATTCTTCTTACTCTTTTTTCATTATCTTTTCATTTTTCATTCTCTTTCAATTTTGTTATTTTCCACCTTCTTCAGTTTCTTTTTGCACATAATAGGAAATTCACACCAGAAAAAACCCCCTCAATAGAGCATTTCGAGCATATAATAGCCAGAATTAAAATGCCATTACCACAGTTTGGTTGAGCATCAAGCATGCAATCTCAAGGCCTTATAATTTCTGGACAGGAAGCAGCCATAATTGAAACAGCAAGACAACTTCTGATTTCACCTGCAGTACATGCCGTGGGAAGCAAAGAACTGGAAGTCGGGTTGCTTCACCTGAAGCAGTCTAAGCCAGTTGTCTGCAGCCTGCATGAGGGAATTTGCCAGTTGACACTCGCTTATCCCATTTTGTATCCACACAGATCCTTTGAATTTGTATGAAGCCATTCCAAAAACAGACAAGGAAAGCTTTGGAACACCATCCATCTCACTGGGATAGACCACCACAGGAGCTTGGCCGCTTCCAGAACCTAGAAGAGATGAACAAGTAGCACAGCAAATATCAATTGTCTTACAGAATACACTATTTGTACAGCAGCAAATATGGTACACTATTGGTATAGCAGCCAATACAACACTAAGCAAAAGTGCATCGCCTTAAAACCAACCACAGTTTTCAAGCACATTGAATAATATTTTACATATATTGTGTTATTGTCATTTTCTACAGTTAATAATAACTGAATCCTACTCAACCTTACAAATGCTCTAGGATGATTCAACTAGACGGCAAAGGAACCACCTTGAAATGGTAGGTATGAAAGCTCCTAAAAACAGCTGTAACTCCCAAGAAGGGAAAAAATAAACAAGTGTAAGGTGCCACAAATATACGCTAAAAAGAGTTTCTAAGCTGGTTTGAACAGTAACAAATATACACGAAAAAAAACCTGTTTGTGTTATTTCTTTCTACCAAACAACAAACGTAATAAACTAGACTTTCAGCAATGAAGATCAATTGCCACATTGTACAAAAAAATGACAAGGATACTATCCAAAATCTTCCCTTGAAGTACACCACATTAGTAAAACCATTAACGTGCAATATTCTTTTCCAAACAAAACAAAATAGAAGTCTGATTAAAGAAGTTTAACTATTAGTGGCTGTGGCTTTAATAGAAAACGCTCTCATCATGAAACTCCATTACCCCCAACAAAATTAAATCGCTTAATAACTCAGATGGTTCAGCTGAAATAAATTATCAGAGAGAAAACTGCTCTCTTAATTGAAGCGCTTCCTGTAACTCATTCAAAAGATATATCATTCAAGCATGGCACGATATAACATGATTTAAAAGGTAAGAAGCGATTAACTTGATTTACCCAAGCTAATTAAGCAGTTTGTATTGTGTTGAAAGAAATAATTGATTAGGGTAGGTTAAAAATTTCTAAAACTGATATGTATTGGTCGGGTTAAGGCCCAACAGTATAGGGAGAAATAAACAATTATTTATAAACAATTATTTTTACAGTTCTTTTAGAAGGTTCGTACATTTTGATGTTCCATTTTATCTTATCGTATGTGTTGTAAATTTATGCTAGTTTTAACCATAATTTAAACTCATGAAATATTGGATCTCATATTATAAAGTACTAATCTCATATCCAATTTATTAGATCTTACAAAAATTGAACTTTGAAAGATAAAGTTTTCAAACTTAAGGAAACCTTTTTGGACTAATCTCATATCTAAATCATAGCTTGTTCTCAAGAAAATCTCAAAAGAAAATTTTGCATATTAAGTTCAATATGGTTCAATGTCTAGGATCATTTTAAAGTTTATTTTATCTGATTTCACATCACAAACAAGGCAGCAAATCATCTAATTGGATACCACGTCCTGTGCAATTCAAGAAAACCCTACCAGTTGCATAGCATTTCAAACAGACCATTATAACATTTATTTCAGAAGAGACTGTAATATGAGCTGAATTACACATTTTTCTGACTGATGCCAGTGGGCCACAGAGTTACAAATGCATTTCAATTGATGAAGTGGACAAGCCACATTGAATTTTGACATGCCAGATAATATACTCTGAAGGTGCCTTGGCTGTCATAAAGGCAAGACAAGAAGCCAGAATTTAAAAGTAAAACCCTAATACTTTCTTTTCATTTTTTTTTTTTTTCAAAAAAAAAAAAAAAAAAAAAAGAATGAAAAAAATATGCAGGTAGTAAAAAAATTTAACAATTTCAAAATTTAGATTACCTGCCACTGGTGTGGAAAGGGAATGGTATGTCAAAAAGCAAGCATCCAAATCTTTTAAGGTTGGACCCATGGGTATCCGATAAATAGGATACCTACAAGTTTTCATTAGAGAAAAATGAATTTTGTGCCAATGTAATCAATATAGTACTATAGATTACATTTCCCTTACCATGCCACTGAGAACCAACTGGCTGGCAGTAAATCACAACTTCTTAATGTCTTCAACCCAGGATATCGACAAGCAAGATCTGATATCTGGAAAAATATGCAAACACATAAGAGGCAACAAATCCAGAGTTCGCATTGCAAAATTTACTACCATAAAAGGATTGAGGAAATTAACTAACCTTGTCAGCCAATGGTTCACGGCTATAAGGAGGATCCCGCTCAAGATATTCAAAGAGGAGCACACCTCGAGAATTCCTAGCATCCCCTTCATCACTCGAAAAACCTTCTTGTAAAGCACTGTTCTCATCATGTATGGATAATCTGCCCATTCTAAAAGGGGCCTCACTTGTTAGATGATGAAGATGCTGCTGTTCCATAGAAATCTTCATGATTTTTCCTACTTCATAATCACTGCTTCCATCACTACTTGAATCCCGATAGTAGTCACCATCACTATCCTCACTAGCTTGCCTAACCAAAGAAGGACATTAAAGCTGCTTAAATACTAATAATCTATGCCACACCACTAAAATCTACATTATCAAGAATTAGATAAAATTGGTAACCTAAAAATGTTTTAAGTATCAAAAACAGGAAATTATTATTTGATGTCAAATAGGGTCAAATTATAGTAGTCTTCTTTAGGTTTCCTTTCAGCAAGTAGATTACTTGTGTAGTTTTTTTGTTAATATTCCTTTTGTTTTGGATGCAAATGGTAGTACTGGTAATCTCCAAAAATATGCAGACAAAAAATTAAGTTGACACCCCTAGGTATTACTTTGGTTCCAAGGGTTGTTGAATCATTTGTTATGATAGTAGCTAATATATTTTCAAAATATAGAGTATAATCCCCATGGACTAATACAATAAGATCCTTTCAGTTTCTAGAAGGAACAAGTAACCAGCAAACTCTAACCCTTAGACCTTAAACCCCTAAAACAGGTGTTATCAAAATATGCTGCACCTGTATCACCTATTTTCCAGCAGTCACTAAGCCATCAATTTATAACGTTAAAGCTCCTTTTCCACCCTTTTAATCCAAAAACCACAAAATTTTTAACCATCAGAGCAGTATTCCCCACCAATCAGAGCAGTATTTCCATACACTAATTTGATACCATTCATAGGATTTTTGCACCCTATGCTAAAAGTCCAACCTTCAAAGTCAAATCATTTGTTGTTTTTACATCAAATACAGCTACATGAAGCTACAACCACAAGGAAATTCTATAAACGTAATTCATGAACTATCATCAACACCGCATATTCCAAATGCTGAATGCTCAGCAGAACATATACATAAAACGGCTCCAACATATTCGATCAACATAGTTCATGATTTCATCAAAGAAGAATCTAATTTTTGTTAAGCATATTCCTTCTCGTTCCAAGCTGACTCAATCCCATGAAAAAGTGCATAAACTTGTCAAGTTTTAAGACATAAGATACATAAGCTCTCTTAATTTTAGATGCTGTGAAGCATTTTCTTTATAGACAAAATATTACAAGTTTCATTAATCAGAACAAAAAGATCCAACAAAATAGGGAATTCCCGCCAATTTAGAAGATCTTATCAGAGTGGTGGATAATCTGGTCTGTATTGCTTACTGAATGAAGTTTCCTGGTTACACCCTTAAATGAAGAGTTTGATTAATTGAAGCCTTTAAGAGAATACATCTAGCAAAGAGCCTACTAATCAAAGTTTTGAAATTTCTTATATTCCTGCTTTGAATTAAAGAAGTGTCAAAATATCAAATATTGCCTCAAAGGAGGGAAGTAAAGCATGGTTATTCCTTGGATTGACTTAATTCTTCAGGTCAAGAGAATGACAAATATCAAATTGAACAATCATAAAGGGAAAAAGATAAACGAAGGAATAAAAGCATCATTCTTCACATAAAAAAAGTATGGGATTCAGAAAGCATGTAGAGGCAATTAGTAGAGAAAAATAAGTTATATGCACAAATAACGGTTAAGCACCAGAGCAGGCCAAAAGAGAGCAACTAACAGGTCACATGCAAAACAAATTGAGAATCCTCCAGAAATTTATACTTTGAAGAAAATTATTTCACCAGCAAATGGCATAGCAGGTGATTTTGCTCCTCGAAAACAAAGAATATGAATCATGGTGCATCGAAACCCAACAATACACTGAAACTTCAGCCCAAAAAACGGAAAACAAACATCCTGAAATGTCATAATTAATTAGAGACCACAACTTTAATACTGAAATTAGGGTCATAAACATAAATACTAAGTAAAGTGTCATTATACGTCTGATTTTGAAACAGAAGTTTGTGCATATGTACGTCAGAATTCAGGAAAAAAAAAAAAAAGTTTCTTATAATTGTAAACATTGCAAGTGCACCAATCCGAATAGAAAATATCAATACCTTGACTTCGAATCCGACCTGACAGAAGATTCCCCATATAATTGGATACCAGATAAATACGGAACATAATATTGAACAACAGAATCGCTTTTGTCAAGGACCAAAGGCACTCCTGCCCCATATGCACTCCACTCCTTGAAAGATTCCCAAAGATCATTCAATGTGAAGTAAGGCTGAAACTCAACGTCACACGTCCTCCACCCCCTCATTGTCGTCTACACAAAACAAAACCAAAAACCAAAAATCAAAATCAAATCAAAATATTTTAGAGTAGCCAACATAATAAAATGACCAAGCTAAACAAATAAAGAATAGTAGTTTCATCAGCATTGAACAAGTCAAATTCTTTGAAACCAATTAGTATTTTCATTGGTCCCAAACAATGAAAATCCAATACCCACAATTTAATTTTTCAAAAGTTCCCCATATTTTCTCACCAACCAAACATAAAAGACCAGGAAAAACCAAGTACAAAGATAAAGGATTAACCTTGGAGAAATACTGAGCCGGAACTAAAGGTGTGGTAGATTCTAATAATCTGTCAAGGTTACCAGTAGGTGTTATTGATGGCTCCAAAAGCTGTTTTTTAGATGAGTTTGAAGCTTCCTTGGGGCTCCTATTATCAGAAGCCACCATTTTGCTGTTCGTATCTGGGTTTTCATTCTTTTCACTTTTGGGTTTTCGTCCTTGTTTTTGTTGATTGTAGTTCTTTCTTGCTTTCACAGGAATGTAAATGCTTTCCTCACCGCGAACAGTTCCAAACTGTAACCCAGTTCCCAACATTTCCAGGCTAAAAATTACAAAGTGATCCTCCGTCTACCCACTGACAGAAAACGGAGGAAAATATAATTAAAAACAAAAGGAAAATAAAATTCCAAGATCTTTATTTTCCCACTTTTTCTCAAATTTCCGAGAAAAAGTAACGAGGCCCAAAGCAACCAAAAAGGAAATAATTGAAAGCTTTATCTTATCAAAAAGTCCTTGTATCAGAAAATATTTGTAAATAAGGAAACTGATTAAAAATAAACAAAAGAATTTCTGGGGTGGGTTTTCTTACGGTTTCTCAGTAATCAAACACCCCAGATGAAAACCCAAATCCCTTCTTACTAATATAAAAACTGAATCAATTTCTAATCCAACTGATCTGATCAGGACAAAATAAAATATAGGAAAAAAAAAAGAAAAAAGAAAAACCCAGAAAATCCCCAAAAACTTAAAATTATCCGAAATTTTGGATCAGAAACTTTCCGAAACAAAAGAGAGAAAGCGCAGTGGAAGAGAAATGGAAAATCCCCAAATGGGTATGTGTAAACGAAGAAACGAGACGTGAAGGAAAGCGCAAACAGCAAACGAGAGAGACAGAGAGAGAAAGAGAGAGATAGAGAGAGGGAAGCTTCAATCAAGAGTGTATATTGTTGATGAAGACGAAGATATAATAAATTTCCTTCCTTTTTTTTTTTAATTTTTAAATTTTTTCCATTAATTTTTTATGGGTTATTTTCTCAATGATTTTTTGGCCTTCGGGGAATTTAATAAATTAAGTAAAAGTTTTGTGGACAAAAATTTAATTATTACTTTTTTGTGTGATTGGTCGACGGTGGACCTGTTGCGGTGTGGATTTTATAAAAAAAGGTTAATATTGTTGACACGTGCACTGCACGAGTAGGTGGGACACGTGCAAACTGCTTATCAAGCAAGAGCTACCACCACTATCGTTAAAGTGGTTTTCATTTTCCAGCTGTGACTATCTGCCCACACGTGTACCTTTTTCTTCATTTTATTTTATTTTGTAAATAAGGTGGATTTTTTTTTTATTTGGATGAAAATATTAGGTGGATTTGTTGATCAAATACTCGAAAATAAAATAAAATAAATCTGCAAACTGTTAATAGGATTATATTTTATTCGGGCACTAAAAATACAATAATATAAATATATATTATTTTTTCTTCTTTTTTTATTTATTTTCAAACAAAGTTGGTAATAGAGATGCGCAAGTGAAAACAAATAAAGGAGAATCAAAAGCATATTTATAAAGTCTTATTACATTTTTTTTTTATTCTTATCTCTTTAAATCAAAATAGTACAAGAATAATTTATATAACATTAATAGTATATATAATTAGGTCCGGTTTGATTTGTGGTAAAGTTTACGTTTTATAAAAATTAGTTTTCTATAAATTAATTTCCTGATAATGAAATTTTGTTTGCTAGTGTTTCATTAGTGATAAGGAAAATATAAGATTTAAAATCATAAAAAAAAAATTAACTTTATCTATAATTGAGAATGACAATTATTTTGAAGAACCACTTTCCTCCTAGTTTTCCTAAATTTTGGAAATTAGTTCTTAATGGATCTACATTTTTTAGTTTTTAAAAAGAAAAAAATTGCCAAACATATAGAAACTGCAATTTTTCAAATCTCATATTTGGGGAATTATTATTCACCCAAAAAAAAATAAAAAAAAAATAGGGCAGTATTTTAAATTTTCACACCTTGTGACCCTCCATTTTTAATTTTGTACATCTTTTATGAGTAAAATGTAAAAATTGTATAGTTTGTTTTCAACATGGACATATGAGGATGACTTTAATGTTATGACTATCTGAAAAACTACAAATGAATAAAATATTTCCATTTTTGTCATAAGAAAATAAAAGCTAGTCACAAAATTTTGTGAATTGTGAGCATACCAACCAAGTCAAGAATTGGCCCCATATTTCAATAAGGATGACATTTCCACCACAACTCAAAAAGAATGGCTTTCTGATTTTCTCCATTATTTTATATTTATATGTAGAGCCATGAGCACTCTCATGTATACCATATATAGACATGTATATTGTTGGAAAAAAGTGCAATAATGGATCAATAAAAGCATCTTATACTTTTCCGACAGGCAAGACCCTCATATAAGCCAAACTTAAAACATACTAAATTCAAAGCTTATCTGATACATATATAAATATATTTTGGTGAATAATGAAATCTATATATATATATATATATGGCCGGCAATTTCGACCATGCAATTTTCAATGGTAAAATTGGGATTATATGTCATCTTGGGCAACAAGCTTGAGGGGACCAAAAAAAAAAAAAAAAAGGTTGAAATTGAGGGAAGGAAACATTGAATGGGCAAGTTCAACCGCGCATCTTTTGGTTGAATTGGATGGGTTTCTCACTTTTTAAAATTAGTAATAATATTTTTAGGCAGGAATTGACATTAAAATGACGCATTGTTTAAGCATCTAAAAGAAGTGTACATTTTCAACGAAATGGAACTATGGATTTAAAATCTTCAGCTGACATGTAATGACTTTGAAATTTAGCCTACTTGATTTTGTATATAATCAACAACAAAAAGAAAATCAAGAATGTTTATTTTCATAGACAACACCATAGCATACAATATTACACCTCAAAAAATAAATTAAAAAAGAAGAAATATCAAAGGACCCCCTTCCTTTTATTTCCAATGCCATGGTAGGTTTGTTTAGGATTTTAATTAAGAGCATTTTTCCAAATGTTAGATGAATTACGTTTCTATTATTTTTATAGTATTTTATTTTATTTTTTTATTGGGATTATGAATTTGAAATTGAAAATTATTATCCAAGAAAATAATAATTTTTATTATTAAACTATTTGGGAGAAAACTTCTAATTTGGTAGTTAATTAGTCTTATTCCAAATGGTTTTAAGAGTTAAATTTTATTTTTATTTAGATTACCTGTGACCTCCAACTGCAATGCCATTAAAATTAATTGTCAATTAGCATATGCCACAATCACATTCCTATTCTTAATATTATCCTAACAACTCTATCTTGATACAATCTTCGTCTTCATGTATTTACCAAAAAAAAAAAAAAAAAAAATCTTCGTCTTCATGTCCTTTATAGTACAACTTATTATTACTAATAAAAAAAAAGAAGAAAAAAAATAGTGACAGTAACTTCCATCCATTCTTCTTTTATTTAATAAATAAACCATTCATTTAAATTCTGCATTTAGTCATTGTTTCTCATTTTATTTACAATGTCGTACCAAATTAATAGAGTAAAAGTTTTAGTAAATATGATATAAGACATCTAGTTAATTGAATAGATTTTTCAAACTAATTAAAAACATTAATTCCTTTCATTTTACATATAAATTTAATCCCAACAAATGTTTTGACAAATAATAGTCTTTTGAAATAAAGGTTTTTTTCTAAGTCAGTCAATTATATATGTCTTTACAAGGGATATATGCGACAAAATTCAATTTTTTAAGGATCCGTTTGGAAATTATCAAAGTTGAGAGGGAAAATAATTTTCGGGATTTAGTTTCTTAGGATTCAGTTTTTTGAGAATTAATTTTTCTTCTAGTTTGTTTGATAAGTAATAGGAAAGTTGGGATTTATAAGTAATTAAATTTAAGATTATATAATAAATTAAAAGTAAATATGTATTTTTAAAAAATTTCAAAATTAATTTATCTGAAATTTTCAAAATAATACTTATATATGTGGGAACAACTTTCCCATATATTTTCCTATACTGATGAGAATCTAATTTTCTGAATCCATATTTTTTTATCTTACAATAAATATCCAAAAAAAAAAAAAATATCACTTTTCTAAAAAAAATTAGATGTCCACTAATTTTATTTTTATCCAACCATGCTGTATGTTTTTTATTGCTATAATTATGTGGCAAACTGAAGAAGATTTTTTTTATTTTTTATTTTTTCAAACTAAAGCTTTTCCATTTTGGTCAGTAGCTAACCCATCTCATCTTATAAACCTTTTTTATTTATTTATTTATTTATTTTTAAGTGGTCATCCTATAGATCTTTTTTTTTTTTTTTTAAAGGAGAAAAAAAAATCTGTCAATACTTTTGAAAAGATTTTTATTTGTACAACATAATAAAAGTAGCGCTTTTTTTTTCTTTTGGGGGGGGGGGCAATAATAAAAGTGGATTTTTTTTTTTTTTTTTGCTTAATAATAAAAAGTTGATTTTTTTTAATCATAATAAAAGTGGATCTTTAAGCTATTATGATCACACTTGTCATATATAATTCATTTTTTTATATGTTTCCCCAATTTCATATCCATATTCATGAATACCATATTGTTATGTCTCAAATCAGGATCATCTCTACTATGATTTTTCAATTTGTTTTCAAAAATATTTCCCAAGAAAATTATCGCTTTTAAAAAAATATAGTTCAATTTACTTATATATATATATATATATCAATAATCCATGTCCATGTTTCTAAGTACAATATTTTTCATATATTATATATATATATATATTAATAATTTATAATAATATTCCTGCATATTTACGATAATTTCTGATTTTGATATTCAAATTAAAACCTTCTACATATATATATATATATATATATATATATGAATAACTTACTAATTGAATTCACTTAACATATATGTTTAATTTCTCACATATATAGATAGTCACATAATGATAACAATAATAATAATAATTACAAACTTACTACAAAACAAAACCTTCCTTCTATACAAGAAGAGACACCGATTGCGAAAGTCAAATTTGTGATATCAAATGCTTTCTTTGGGGTGCTAATAGGTTTATTTAAAGTTCAATAAGCTCTTCATGCACTGTCAATCCTTGTTGCGCACCATTAATGATAAGATTAGTAGTTTGGACTAACAAGTAACACCTCGCAACCTGATTATATATGAAATATATATATTTATATGAAAGTAAAGTCTCACCCAATTTTGCCGTTTAAGGTAGAGATTCATATCATAAAATATCAAATTCTAATGTGCCTAGTCATTAATTCATCCTTATACACAATGTGGTAGAGGTTTTGTATGATTTACATTAAAACGCAATTCTCAAATCGTTTATTGTTAATTGTTAATTGTCCTCCTAAGGTGACTTGATTAATTGCACAGATATCACATGATCAGATTTTTAAGAATTATTTTATTGGTTTGGTTTTATCTAATGGTATGATATTAATGTTCATTATAATAGCATGATATATAAGTTTAATAATTTTCAATTCCAAAAGAAAAAAAAAAGTTCAATAATTTTCCATATTTATATAGTTAATTGTGCACGTGATAAGAAAGGATAGTGCAAGTGGTTGTATTTTTATGTACGTTTTTTGGTTGGATTATGAGAGTCGGAAAAATTACCATAAACAACTTATAATGTTTTAAGTAACAAATAATGCGTAAAATTGAATGTGAAATTGTAACCCTTTGCAATTTTATTTCTCTATAACATATTGTAAGGTCTAAAAACAAGATCTAAAACTCTGATACAATTCTTTTTTTTTTTTTTTTAAATAAATTTTTGGACACCTAGAACTCCGATATTGAGTGACACGGAAGATTGACGCAATCAACTTTCTTAAATTGTAATAGATGGGAGAGTTGCAATAAGTCCGATCAATTATTCAAAACCAGATTTAAAAGGGTATTCTTCAAGCTGTTCAATCATATCATCCATCTTATATATGAAGGCAAGTTGATAGTTAATGGAAGGAATTTAGAAACATTAATTTATTGGAATCTTTTCACAAATCCAATATAGATTGACGCTTATGTCTTGTAATCCCTGTAGTTGAGTTTAGTCTAATGGAGTTTTTTCCGAGTGAATTTAGCATAATAAGACTAACGATATGTTGTGCTTAAATTTTTTGTCCTTAGCATTATTATATGACAAATTGATGATGCATATCCAAAAATACTTTGTTCGGTGTCTCTAATTCATCATCTATTCATTTACCCAGAAAAAAAAAAAAAAAAAAACAATCATCATCTACTCAAGTCTAGATTTTATTAAACAATTCGCTATTCATATCTTTATGTAATTTAATACAAATTAATCTAAATCACTTTAAATTATATATATATATATATATATTTATATCAGTTCCACTAAAGTATAATATGCATACAACGTTACGATGGGCATGTGCATTTGTATTTATATAATTATTGGATATATTATGTGATTATATATAATTTATAAGATATATTATATAAAATTTCATATAATTAGATATGTACATTTATTACAACATGAACATGCTTGTATACTATAGTAAAATTTAATATATATATATATATATGCAGAAGACTTTTCGTATAAAAGGATACAACAAATCATTTTAACAAATCAGATTAGTTTTTTATCTTATTTTCATGTAATGGTCAATAAATATTTATTTTTACTAAATTATTTATCACAAAGAAATTAATTATTAAAAATTATAATCTATTCAATATAAAATAGTAATTTAAATTGTTGAATGTGCTCTACCCAATAATGATTTGTCATAAAAGTTTGTTTGGGCCCTCTGTGTGTGTGTATATATATATATATGGATTTTATTCATTACAATATTTTATTTTATGTATACATATATAAAATATTATATTTGTGATTCCAATGAAGATGGGGTCGAATTATTTAGTGGCAATGGACGAAGAGGAAATGAGATGGTGGGGTGCATGAGGTTGACTCTAGGCCCATGGTAGCGTTTGGAAGAAAAGAAAGAAGATAGGGAGAGAAAAGAGAATAGTGATGACAGAGTATGGTTATAGATTATGGTAGAAAATGTGGACCCAAACTTATGGCTTTTGGTTGGAGTTTGATATTTTGTGCCACTTACAATGTGGATAGTAGCATCATAGCCATCGTCCAACCAGCATATTCCAAACACAATTTAAGAATAATACCACCATCATTAGTATTTTATTCACAACCGTTTCCATCAGGTGGCTTTAGGCCTCAGGGGTCAAGGCCTCAACTTTCATACTAGTCATACTATATGTATTTTCAATTTTAACTTTTATAGTGAAATTCAATAATGATTCTGAATTTGGATTTTTTTAAAACCTTTTTTATAAAAAATTATATATAAATATATTACATCAAGTTTAGAGTTTCAAGTAAAGGAGTTACCATTTTATTGTAAAGTTCTATAAATTTCTACACAAAAATAATAAAAAAAGATGTTTACTCATTTGATAAATCTTCAAGTAAAACTAAAAACAAATTGAATTTTATCTTTTTTAAGACGACACTGTTTCTTAAGTTCATGACTTTGATTTAATGCATTAAATGAATCTTAAGGGGGAAAGAAATAAAAAATAAATAAAAAAGAAAATGTAATTTTTGACATTAATAGCATTTAGTTAGAGGCTAATTATATTGGAATCATTGATTATAATCTTAATTTATAATTGTTCGTAAAATTCACAAACTAGCTCCTTAAATGATAAAATCTAATTATTTAATTATTTAGATATAAGAAAGAGTATATTATTTGGACCCAAAGTATTTATTAAACCCTTAACGTTAGGATTAACTATCTATAAATATATTACTTTCTAGCCTTTAGTATGTACGGTTCTACCTATTTTTTTTCATAAAAATAAAATCCTAAAGAAAAATAAAACACTTTGAAAGAAAAAAAAAATTATGAGTTTCAAATTATTTTTTCTTATAACCTTCTTATCTTTTTTATGATCATTTGTATCCATTCGTAAATCTATCATGCAAATAACAGTTTGGAGTTCTTATGTATTCGAGAAAAATCTTTTTTTGCATTGCTAACAAATTCATAATGGATGATAAAAAACATCTATCATATGTTTTATTCAATTGCGCAATTCTAATTGCACAATTCTAGCTTCTGCTATATGACTTTAACAAATGGTATGAGAGCATCAATTTAATCGATGTGTAATATGATGAATTCCTAAATTTATTTTCATGTATATGTGATATTTATTAGACATATGACACCTAGATTCTAATATTTATATTATTTATAATTTTGATATTATAAATGAATGATTGATTTTTAACCTTAATTCATAGTAGATCTCTACTTGTATTTTTTATTGGGGATGTACAATTCTAGCTTCTTCTTCTTCTTCTTCTTTTTTTTTTTCATTTTTTTTTGGCACTACTAACATATTCATAATGAGTGATAAAAAAAACATTTATCATATGCTTTATTCAATTGTACACTTCTAGCTTCTGCTGTATAATTTCAACAAATGGTATGAGAGTATTGATTTAATCGGTGTGTGATATGTTGAATTCATAAATTTATTTTCATGTATATGTGATATTTATTAGGCATATGTCACCTAAATTCTAATATTCATGTTATTCATAATTTTGGTATTATAAATGAATGATTAATTTTTAACCTTAATTTATGGTAAATCTTTACTTGTATTTTTTATTTGGGATGTAATAAAGAGGTAATCATAATATTAGGTTTCCTCTTTATTTATTTAATTTTTTTTGCAATTTTATTTATTTATTTACTTTTAATAAATTTAGATTTTTGTAAAACATGTGTAGTTTTACTCGATAAAAATTGTACATTTATCATTGTTTATCGGTTCTCATATTGATTTGGATGCCAATTTGAGGGGAAACCACCATGAATGCAAAGTAGACAGAGAGATGAAGTCAATGAGTTGTGGATTGCTATCGGATGAGCTCGTATGTGCCACTTGAAGTTATCGTAATTCGATCTTACTTGCTTGGCTTCTTGGGGCATGTGAGGCTGTGTGGGATATCCAATTTGATTGAAAGCTTGGCTGTGACTTTTGCTTTGGGTGTTTTACTTGTGTGTAAAATTTTGTGGTAATTAGAGTTTTCTACAACCATCAATAACATTTTTGGCTTAGAGGGTTCAAAATTAAATAAGCTAGAATATTGTGGTTCAGGTTTAAAGCCTTAGAAAATCAATTCTAATTTGGCCCATACCTAATAAACTTGCAAGATCTGAAAAATGGAAAATGAACAGACTAAGAAATCAACTTGGGCTTTGTAGTCCTATTGGACATATAAGTTTTTGTTTTAAAAAAAATTATGGATTCAACGCCTATTTATTATTCAATTGTTATAATTATTCAAATTATATGGATATAACATATAATATATAACACCCTGTAACACCCCGTCCCAAATCGCACCGGAATCCGTGCACGTTGACCGAGGTTGACCGTTGACCGAGCGGGTCAAAAGTTGACTTTTTGTTCCAGTTGGAATTTCGAGTTGACCAGGGTACCGTGGTGAAGTGCACGATGCCCCGCATTCGCAGATTAGTAGCACGTCGAAAATAGAGCTACGGTTTGAAAGTTATGGGCAAAACAAGTTGAAGTGCAAACTGTCCAAGGGGTGCCGGAGTTGACTTTTTATTTATGGGGAAATGAGCTTTGACTCATGCATGGTTGTGAAGTGCTTGTCGATACGAGTTCACAGACTAGCGGCACGCTTAAAACGGACATCCGGTTAAAAAGTTATGGACGCATGAAGTTTGCCGGATACCGTAATATTTTAATGTTTTTAAGCCGATGAACAGTGAAATGCCATGTGTCGTCACCTGATTGGTCCACGTGGAATGAACAGTGTCACACAGTGGCTTTTATTTGATAAAATTCTCGGGGAAGAGAGAGAAAGAGAGAGAGGAGAGAGAAAATCCGACCGGCCACAGGAGATTTTCAAATTTTCCGGCCGATCTACTGTACATGCACCGGCTAGCAAGGTTCCCCTCCCCATTTCCGGCAAAACCTCAAAGTTTCACGGCGATCGGCCGCCGGATGCGCCCGGATCGGACGTTCGAAGATCTGCGGTGACTTTTTCCCTCCACCGCCGACCACCGCCGATTGGTCCATTTCCGGCCATTTTCCTGCCACATGCGCCAGACACCCTTCATCCTCTCCTCAAGTCTGGCCGACCCACCAAATTTTACGGCCATCGGACCACCGACGCGCCGGGATTGGAGCCTTTTCCGGCGAGGGGCCGGAAATCTTCAAACCGTGATTTCTCCGCCGTCCGGCCTCCGTTTGCCTCACCGCCGGTCCCGTTGGATTGGTCTCCCCATGATCTACAAATCTGCAAAAAATCACAGCCAATAGCCACCGCGACGGTTGCCGGTGACCGCGGCGGCTCGCCGGAAGTTACTGTTCCGGCGAGTACCCAGTTTCCCGGTCGGCTCCAGTCCATTGTGTTCAACCTCCTGAACCCGAATCCGGCATCCGTTTCCGCCAATTCACGACGGTTTGGGAGAATTGCAGAGCCGAAACCCGAAAAGCTTTCTGGCGAGATTCCGACCCCGTCGGGTCCGATCACCGGAGAGTAAGACCGAATCCGTGATCCTCATCACGCGAGCTTCGATTCGGTATATAACTCGTAACCTTTAGATATCGTTTGGTGTTCGCTCTCCCCGGGTATCCATTTGGGAATTACCCGAATAAAATATTAATATTTTTTGGTTGGTACACTGTGGTTGTTTAGGTGCGCGTATAAGTGGTGGAGTTGATCCCGAGGAGGATCTTAGTTGATTTACGAGCTCAAGGTGAGTGACCCACCTTCAAAAATTATTTTGGGCAATTAATTATGTTTAATTGGTATTTAAATTGGTATTTCAATTATGCTCATGTGGTGCGATTTAATTATGAATTTTATTGCGGTTTAATTTATTTATTATGTATGAGCAAAGTGTATTTCGGTAGTATTTGTACGTGGTTTTCAGTATTTATTTTTTGGGCATAATTGGGTTAAATATTTTACAAAAATATTTGTTTAAATTTTATAAATTATGCCCGCGGTATTTTTTATGGTTGCATCTCGTACTTCGAGGAGATTGTGGTTTGTTGGTTATCAATGTTTCGTACCGATTTATTAAATAAAAAAAAATATGTGGGATGGTAAGTGTAAGAATTTAATGTATTTCCCACGATAATTTTGGAAAACGGTACGGTTGGTTAATAATGTTTATTTTTAGACGCACTCATACAGTATTGGTGTTCTGGTGTATGGACACGTGGTAGCGCGCATGTATTATGTGGTTTAGCGCGCGGTTATTATTTCTCCCGTTGTTGCCATTGGACCGTGGGCAGGCAAGTTTGTTATTGGTCATAGCCGCCCCCCTCCTTGGCCGGGAGACGATTTCAGCAGCGATACTGTCGGGATGCCGAAGTGCCGTTTGCAGGTTTCTCTCTTTAACCCCCCCGCCAGTCGGTGCTCGGGACACTGGGTATCGGAAGGCATCACCGGTATATGGTGTGGTGCGTCAGGTGTAATTTGCAAATAATGTTTTAAACCACAAAGGTGTTCAAAAATTATTTACTATAATTTATTACATTTTAATTATATATTGGGGTATGTATTTATTTATTTATTATTATCAAATGGTTTAATCCCTTGGTTTTCGGGAGGTATGTACATTGGGTTTTGTGAAATTGTTTTAAAAAGGGAACATTTCAAACGGAGTGATTGATGAGAGTTTTGAGGGAAATTATTATTTCCAACAGTTGTCATTATTTATTTATTAATTGTTGGTATTTATTCAATTCCCTTAATTATTATTATTATTATTTTATTATCATTAAAAGTGTTCAGTAGTTAGGGTCACTCATTGAGATGATTAGCATCTCACGTTTTTAAGTTCCGTTCCCTTAGGTGCAAGCGGTGGTAGACGTTCTTCCGGAGCGAACCAAGTTTTCCGCTGCTGTTGTGTTTCGAGAAGTACTTCTGTACTCTTTCATTTCAGTGTACTATTTATTTCATCCTTATTGTATTTCTGTTAATTAGCACTTCTTAAAGCTCTGTATACTATTGGGACACTTATGTTTTTTATTTATACACCGGACTGTTGTTATTGTTGAGAAGTGCTAAAATTTGTGGAATCAATTTGTAGTTTACGGGAGGAATAAGAGGATGAGTATCGAAGTGTGTTTTCAGTGCAGGTGATTTTTGGTAAGTCCATCCCTTAGGGGAGGCTCTGCCGGATTTTCCATTGGAGGGTCCGGTAAGGTTTCCCTAGGATCAGGGCTTGTCTAGGGTTCCGGGGAGGAATTCTGGACGGGTCCTGACAACCCCATCTCTAATAGTGGAATTTTTACTCTCTACTGATATTGTCTATAATTTAGCCACCACACTAAGTATGATGTTTTTTGTTCAAAGCTTCCCAAGAGATTATCTATCCTAAGATTGTTCTAGCTTAAGCACACTTAACTTCAAAATTATTTTAAACAATCACCCATCCTAGGATTCCTTTTTCCTGACACACTTAATTTCATAGTTCTTTCAAACCATGAAGCTAATAATTTTGAAAAAATCTCGGTGTTATAAGAGTGACTATTATTATATTTGAATTATCACTTGATCTACACCTAAATGATGTGAGATTAGATATCAAATAGCCTACTAGTGCCCTACATCCGCCCACGTTGGTCATCATTATCCATCCTCTTAGGGTCCAGCGTTCTTGCTGGCACACTTTCGGCCCGGTACAGGCTCGATACCAATTGTTACACCTTACTTCCACTGGCACAATTGTCACTCTCTACCGATATTATCCCCAATTTAACCACCATGCTTGGTATGGTCATCATAATCCCATCCCTTTGACTAATAGACTTCCAGATGTGTAAATATAGTCTCCAATTTAGCCACTGCACTCGGTATAAAGTTTTTTTTATTCAAATCTTTCCAAGAAGTCATCCATCCGAGGATTACTCTCGCTTGAACATGCCTAATTTTATACTTCTTTCAAACATGAAGCCAACTGCTCTGAAAAAGTCTTGGCATTATAATAATAATTATTATTACATTTGAATTATCTCCTGATCTATATCCACCGATATGGAATTGAATACTAGGTAGCCTGTCAGTGCTCCGTATCTATCTATACTGGTTATCACATTACATAAATGATTATGCTGACATGCCATATAGAATAGTTACTGGCATATGCATAATAATATATGCTTTATTTATATTATATTATATGGAAAACCTTCAAATTAATTTAATAAAAACATTGAATGGGTGAAAATTAAAATTAATTTAAATAATTCAAAATCTATGAGGCTCCATTAAGGGCCAAGTAATAAAATAGTTATTTGATGCCCCAATAGATAAATATGACTAGATTTTACTTAATTGAACTTAAATTAATTTTAAAATTTAAATTAAGTTTTATGGCTCAACATCTACAATACTTAGATATTAAGAGAAATTTGAAATTAGATTAATTATGAATTCATTTCAATTTTAGTAATATTAATGATCCTCCCAAAGAGATTTTGTTAATGTAATTAAAAGCCCATAAATTATTGGAGTGATGATTGATTGTTCTAAAATTAATTTTAAGTGGTGTGTGTTTATGTTATTTGAGAATGAGCTATTTAAAGAGGTAAGCTTTCAAAAAGTCCGAAACCCACCTTACAATTTTTGGAAGCTGACTTGATAGAATACTATATATATTATGTTTAATTTTTTTTCTTTCTAAAATTGATTTTAAGTTTTATGTGTTTGTATTAACTGAGAAGATTATATCTAAAAAGATAGGTTTTTAAGGAGTCTAAAATCTATCGTAAATTTTCTATAGCCAACTTTTAAGGACACTATACAAATCATATTCAAAATTTAGTTTATTACAAATGTCTTGTTTAACATAAGTATTTATAATAAAAACTAAATTATCATTATAATAAACATAAATAATAAATATTAAAGAGATCTACATATTTATTTGTTTGTTGTGAAGATTACGTATATTAATATATATACAATTTTAAATTTTCAAAAATGTTGTTAACCCATAACCATCTAGCTATAATTATGAATAAAAGACTTGTAGATGACAACTACAGCAAAAGGAAAATCAATATCTCTTTTATCCATTAGTATGAAATATTCCAGTTTGCTCTAATATCTTCAAAGCCCTAGAAGCTTGCTATTGATGCTTCTAAAAAAATTAAGATGCAGCATGCAAGTAGTTTGCTATGATCTTCCAACCTGCATTGTCAATCATTTGTAGGATCAAATGTCAAATTCAAAGTATGGACCAGAAATGATCAATGCTCTAGATGAAATGATTGCTCAGATTAAGAAGTTTGATAAGAAGTTGTACGACATTAATGCACACTTGTATGAAAAGTATAACCAAACGTTATTTTATGATGATGTCACACATAAGTTGTGCGAAAGTAATGGAGGTAAGTTGCAAGAAGAGTTGCAAATCATCATGATCTTGGCACCTTTACCTGATAACTTTAATTAGTTCAAAATGAACCATAAGAAAATAACTTGATGATTACTCTTAGAGAGCTAATGCATGAGTTTGAGAGTGCTAAAAAGTCTTTAGTCAATCAAAAAGTTTTTATCATGCTGAAAGTTTTTCTGAACCTAAAGGGCAACTAAAACGAAGAAGAAAAAGAAATTAGTAGATCTACTTATCGAACCAACTATTATGAAGAAGATGAAAAGTAAGCAATTCAAGTGTGTACAAAAGAATTATTGGAAGAAAAATTGCTCTAAATAAGATATATGTAATTAATATATTGTTGAGGCTTGCTTAGTAAAGAATTACAATGATAAATGGATTATTGTAGTGGTTCATTTAAAATAGCCTACTTAATAAAGGACAAAGAAACTTAAAGTTGAAAAATCGGACAATATATCTCCGTTATGGTAATAGAACTAGTAGAGTTATTTGTAGAAATAAAGATTATATTTATCAGACTATTTATTTATTGTGGATTTTAAAAAGAATTAAATTTCTGTTGGTTGTTTATTTAAGCATGGTTTGACAGTTTACTTTAATTCCTCAGTTTTAATTTAAAGTAATAAATATAAATTTGGAATCACTTTTGAGCTATCTCCACCATCCTTGGATGACTTTGATAGTAGTTTCTTATGGAACCTTGATAGAACTAGTCACAAATCCTTTCAAGTTGCTTTCAATTATGGTAGGCAAAATTAGAGATTTCCATGGCAAGTTGTTGTCTTACTTAAGCTTGAAGGTAAAAAGGATAATTTGGCAGATTGAAAGTTGCTAAGCTATGGGAATGTGGTGTGAATCTAATCTAATGACCAAACAAATTTGCATGTACTTATAATTTGCATGATTAAGAAAACTTGTGGAACTTTGTAATATCCTTTTACATATACTTATAATTTTATTGGAAGAGCGAAATAGGAAGAGATAAAAAATTACAACAAAATATTAGTTTCTTTTGTACATGAAAGAAAAACTATGATAGGTTTTTTTTTCACGAGATAATTAGGGTTAAGGGTAGAGATGGTTAAGGATTAATTTGGATAAAGAAAAGCTAAATTAAGAGAGAGAAATATTGTTGGGATGATGAGAAGGATGGTCAAGGTTTACAAACAATTTGTTATTTAGGTAGTGGTAAAAAGGTGTTTGGACACTAACATGACAAATTAAAAGTTTTTTAAAAGGTAAGTATACACCATGTGATCATAGTAAATAAGGGTTCAGATACATTGTGATCATAGTAAATTAGGTTTTAGATATATATATATATATATATATATACATATATACATATATATATTTTCAAAAAGCTTTATATGAGGAACACTTTCTGCCATACAAATAAAATACATAATGAGAATAATCCATTAATTGAAAATTAACTTCAAAAGTTTTGCTCTTGCAAAAACAGTCTAATGACACATTTATACTTTATTCAAATATTGATTTTAAATCTGAATCCTTCCACTTTGATAATTAAAAGAAAAAAAAAAAAGCTTTTAAAAACTTTTACTTAGATATAATATCTACAGAACTATAAACCTAAACATAGATGCATGCAATTTGGGATCAACTCAATTAAATCAGTCATAAGGATTACAAAGTACACAAACTTTTATCCTTTCAACCTTCTTTTTTTTTTTTTTTTTTGATTTTTTTGAATTAATTCCATTTTGGTATCTTATAATATAGGTAAATTGCAAATTGGACCCTTAAATTTAATATTTCACATTGGATCTCTAATTTACAATTTATTTAACATTAGCCCAATTTCAAAATTTATTCCCAAATTGACTAACAAAAATAAAAATTAAGAAAATTGTCTAGCTTTTGTAATTTGCAAACAAGTATATATAAAAAAAAATGATTAGTTAAAAAAACATTTTATCAGTTAATTTGAAAATCAATTTGGAAATTTGACTAATTTAAAACAAGTTGTAAATTGAGGGTCTAATGTGGAACATTTTGAATTCTAGAGCCCTATATGCAATCTAGTTAAATGCCAGTTCTATTCACATTATGAAACTTACTAGAGTGCATACATATTTCCGATTTATACCCATTTATAGAAGGTGAGAAATATCCTTAAGTACTTAAACAAATATGGTGTAGATTATGTATACTGAATACACCAATATTGTTGAGGTTGTCTATATCACTCTCTTAACAGCAAATGGAAATATAAGTTCGTATTATATACATTGGAAGGATGCATGAACTCCGATATGCATATAGAAAAAGGATCAATATCGTTTTGGTTACTTATATTGCATTCGTAATGATGGATAAAAACATAAGTTTGAATTGTCTAAAACGGAGGAATGTAGCACTCCAATATATATATGTTAGATAAACCTATATTGTTCAATTCATATATACGTTCATAAGGGTAAAATTGATACATTTTGTTAGTATTGAAAGAAAAATAAAATGAGCAATTCTATTTACACTACAAAACTTCCCAGACACATTATATTTTTTAACCTTTTTTCTCTTTTAATATATATTCCAAAGATGCTTATTGAAAAAATGTCAAAAATATCCTTAGGCACTCAAGTTAATATCGTCTAAATTACATATACTGTATAAATCAATATTGTTTAAATTATATATATCAATTTTTTAAGAACAAAAGAAAATATTAGCCCTAATTGTATGAACTGGAGAAATGTATGCATTTTGGTATATAAATACATGATGAACTAATATCGTCTAGGTTATGTATACTGCATTCTTAATGATAAAAATATATACTCAAATTATATAAACTTGGAAGAATGCATGCACTTTTGATATACGTATGCTGTACGAACCTATATCGTCTAGTTTTTATATACTATACTTTCAAGGATAAAATTTATACTTTGTATTAGTATCATAAGCAAAAATAAAATTTAGTGTAACGGGCCTAGTAGTTTTTGCATTGTGAATAGAATTGCCCAAATAGAATTTAGTGTGGATGTTCTTTTGATAAAAGAATTTAGTGTGGATGTTGGTGAATAGAATTGGTCTTAGTCAAAATACAAAGTCTTAAAATGTAACCAATTTTTTATTTTTTAAAATGTCCATAAAGTCAGATATAGATAGTGTGTCTTCTACTTCAAAACTCCGCAGTACCTCTGGCCCAAAAGCCCATTTAATGTGTAGAATACCACATCAAGTTTTGGTAATAAGAATCTTGCATCGATTGGATATATTATATCACTGCCAATTGAATTCAGATGCTTTTGTACACACCAACTCCAAAAACCTCCCGGACACCACTTTCGTGAAAATTCTTTAGTACTTTTGCCTCTTCTCATTAACTTAACTCTTCAAATTTAAGCTTACAAAAAAAAAAAATAATAATAATAATAAAAAAAAATAAAATAAAAACATAAAAATTTAAGTTAAAAAATTAAAATTTAAGTTTTATTGTAATTTAATGTCATAAAAAGGAGACAAACTTCTGGGTATATAATCCGCCTATGAGCTCATTTAAGAGGAATTATTCATTGTCATGGAAATAGTTTAATAGTAAAAATCAAAGTTTTTTAAAAAAAAATGATTTGAATTTAAATTCTCATCCGAATATGAAAAATTATTTACTAACTTGATAAACTATAAATCCATGTTACAATTATATAATTTGGGATGTAGTAGGTTTAGGAAAGATATATTTTGGCCAGGCTTACCAAGTAACTATTTTTTTCTCACATAATTCGGTGCTATACCTATTTCTGATCTGTTTTACTCAACTTTTTCCTGTCCCATTGAAAATTTTCTTCGAAGAACGAAAGACATTACAGTATTAGGAATGATAACCATTTTTTTTTTTTTTTTAAAACTCAAATGAGATGGAAAGCATATATACAATTATATAAATGATTATCATTTAATTAATGTCGCTATCTATTAAGTTGACTAGATGCACACCAGCGCTGTATTGACCTCCTTTACCAATTCTGTAACCCACCAGCCCAATTCAACTAGTGGTATTTTAATTCTAATTCCATTAAAAAAATAAAATATTTTAATTCTAAATTACTTTTATATTATTCTAATAATATGTTATTAAGTGTGTTGTATTATCGTTAATTTAAAGCTTTGTTGACTTTTTTAAAAAAAAAAAAAAACCCCTGTGTTGGCTAGAGTAATTTTTTTTGCAATGTAAAAATCATTTTGTACAGTTTCATACACCTTTAATAACTAAAATACCTTTTAAGCAAAAAAAAAAAAATTATATAATAATAATAATAATAATAATAATAATAATAATAATAATAACTAAAATACCTATATTTATTTATTTTTTTTCCCTTCTTTCTTCTTTATGTTCTAAATATTTTTACCTTTATCTTCTAATTGAATTTGTGATAATGCAATTTCCAGAGCTCAGAAATGAAGAAAAAGACGTATACTTTTCATATTCTGGCTGCAAAGTCCTAAATTTCCAATGAAGCTTGAGCTGAAAGCAATTATGGAATTCGACCGGTTAACCAGTTGAAGGAATTTTCCTAGAAAATTTAATTGCGTGCAAGGTTTATATAACAAAACGAAATAGCTTAACCAGTCTATTATGAAATAAAAAAAATTATCCAAATAATGAGAGCTTAATTTCTTCAATTTTTTAATATGTTCTGGGATTTTCTTAGAACACTGATTCAAAATCAACTTAAATGAATCCAATAAAGAGGCTTTAGAGATCTCATCAGGCAATGCACTTGAACATCCACTGTTAGCTAGAACCAATTGCGCTAAAGACTTTGTGTTTCCAACATTTAAAGCCCCTGGACCTTCAAACCGATTTGTAGAAAGATCAATATCTGCAATATAAGGCAAACCCCAAATTCCATTCTGAGCAATACCCGAAAGAGAATTATTGTTCACTCTCTATAGGTTCAAAGACTCACAGCTAGCATATCTGCGGATGTGGTCTGTGTTTTTATTGGATTGGTTTTGGTGTTTTCGTTCTTTTATGGATTATCATACGAAAAATTTAACAAAAATATTATGATAATTTAAAAATTATGAAATTGTATAGAGTAATTTCTGCAATGTAACATGTACTTTTCTTAAACAATTTGACATAGTGTTTAAACTAAAAGGTGATGATTAGGAAGCAATTTTGCAAGCTCACATTTCTAATAAAATCTTGTGATTTTTTTTTTTTTTTCAATTACTAGTCACATCACGCCAACAACAAAACCGAATCGGTCAGCCTAAAATAACATCAATTTTGGTAAACTTTAGATGTTAAGTAGAAGTTTATATAACATATATATATATATATATATATATATATATATATATTTAGTTTTGTTATTAAATGCATGCACATTTATGATATCCATGTATATTTAGACAATGTAACCAAATTATATAAATTCACTTTTGGATTTTATGTAATCGTATTATATAACTCATTATAGCTGATAGGGTTATAAATAATTGACTGACTATAATACCTTTTTATATCTAGACAATATAATCGGATTATGTAAATTTGCTTTTGAATTATATGTATTTAGATTATATAATCCATTATAACTGATAGGGTTACAGATAATTGACTGACTACAATACTAAATGTATGTATGCATTTTATAGCAAAATTATATATATATATATATATATATATATATATAAAATTTTTCTATGGTACAAATATTGGCATTTTTTTTAATTTATGGATGCAAATTATGAAAATTATTGTCAATATTTCAATTATAAATGACGGTTTCTTCAAAAATTGTTATCTTTATATAAACACTTATCGATATCTGCATATATATAAATTTTAATAATGCTATTTATATGATAGAAGATTTGATAGTTTTAGTTAGGTCCAAGCAATATGAGTATAAATATATATATCTACATATCAGTTTTGCTGTTTGCATATTGGAACAAAATTGATATATATATATATATATATAATCAAACTCATGTCCCGTTAACTTGATACTAAAAGTATCAAGTCTTCTTTTATAAGCCCTTAAATCTCTTTAATAAGTAAGCATTAAAAATCACTAAATGACCTATTATAGATTTACTAACATGCCAATATCTTATTTGGAGAGAATGAGCTTTAAAGGGATCCATTAAACTATAAATGAATTTTTAAAATCTTAGATTTTAAAATAATTTAATGGTTAAAAAAAAAGTTCTGATGATAAACTATCATCATATCGATCAACTTGACTCTATGTTATATAAAATATGATCATATCAAATTGATTTAATGATTTTTAATATTGAATTTTTCTTTATTAGGTATTGGATTGTTTCAAATGATGAAATTTAAAAATAAATTAGGGTTTGTTCAGTAGGTTTTAAAAGACCATTAGTGCTACAAGTATCAAAATATTATAAAAAAATATTTACCAAATGAAACATATTAATATATTATTGATTAACAAATTTATATAATCTAAATATGAATAATTGATCTTTAAATAAATAGATAAAATTAAAAAATAAATAAATTAAATATTAATACATTATTCATCACATTATTTAATTATATATATTTTAGTTGTATATCATATTATTTAATTATATATATATTTTTGGGGCTATGGGTTTGGAATGTATTATACACTGCAATTTTTTCTTTCCTATTTCTTTTGTTTGTCTTTTCATCATTATAGCTCTTGTCTTTTTGTCTTTTTTATTTTATTTTTTTACTATCATTTGAACCATCTTAAAAGAAATAGGAAATTTAATTTTTATTTTTCTTCTATAGCAAAGCTGTTAACATTTCAAAAACAAGTATAATTAATTTTTTTAATTGAAAAAATAATTGTTTTTAATATTAAATTTTTTATTTTGCTAATTATAATGAAATTCTTTCAATATCTAGAAAAAAGAATTCTAATATATATTTTTTTATTATTGAACTTTTTCTTGATTCTTTTGATATTATATAACTTTTAATGATATAATTATTTTCCTGAATAATAATAAAAAAATCTATTTAATATTATGAATAATGTTATATATATATATGTGTGTGTGTGTGTATTTTAATAAAATTACATTAATAATAATAATAATAAATTATTTTGTCTTTTGAATAATTTATTTACTTTACAAAATTATATGCATGATCATAAAAAGAAAAATTTTATTATTTTTCTTTGTTAAAATTAATTTTTGTTGAGGTACAATACAGACCTAGATCCTTTGCTTGGTTTTATATAGGCTTGTTTGTGCTCGGTAAATATGAGCCATTCTTTCTCATCTTTATGTGATGGAATGGTTATTGTCGATGCCACATCATTTAAATGACACATGGTTTTGCACATGACCACTAAAACCATAAATGTTGCAATACACATGACTTTTATTTCTCGTTTTATTATTGTTATTATTATTATTATTTTGGCTTTTGTGTGTTCTTCTTCTTTCTCTTGCCGTGAGTTTTAATTTTCCCTTCTCCCTCACTCTAGACACTCTCCACCGATTTCTTCTTACCTTGAAAACTACATAGCCACTGTAAATGGAATTCAAACAGGCCAAATCAGAGATGGATTCCACTTTCAATCTCTATTTGTATGCAGAAATGGTGTAATCACTTTTGATAGCAAAAAGAATCCTTGCGCAGCAGGCCTGCAAACAATACAACCAGAATTATGATATGGTATGGCAAGCAGCAAATACAGGCATTTTGACATGAAGTAGAATTATGATATTGTTCCATAAAAAATCAAACCCAAAAACAAGAAAGAACTTTAAAACAACCAAACCATCAAATCACATATAAAATAAGAAGATTGATATACCAGAAAAATAAAACATCTGAAATTGTTTCCCAAAATTCCATCAAATTCCAATCATGAATTCGATGAAATTTTTATTCTGAATTGATCTTTTTATTCTGTTTGCAGGTCTGCACACAGTACAAAGGGTGGGTATGCCAAGCAGCAAATACATGCATTTTAACATGAAGTAGAATTATGATTTAGTTCCATGAAAAATCAAACCCAAAAATAAGAAAAAACTTTAAAAAAACCAGACCATCAAGTCACATATAGAATAATAAGATTGATATACCAGAAAACTAAACATCTGAAAGTGTTTACCAAAATTCCAGTCATGAGTTTGAAGAACTTTTCATTCTAAATTGGACAAAGGTGATGGAGTTGTAATGGCAGGAAAAATAAAAGTAAAGTGTATTGCACATTTTTGGTTTAAATTGTCATGTGCAAAACCATGTGCCACTTAATGATTGGCATCGATAATGACCATTAGATTGCACAGAGTTGGAAAATAATGGTTTAGATTTAAAAACAAGTATAAACAAGCACCCATAAAACCAAGCAGAGGATCCAAACCTAGTATAATACATCCAATTGATTGTTGGATAACATGCAATAAAAATGAGTCAACTAGAGAAGGAACTTTCTAAATTTTTTGATACGAAGGATTTAGGACCAATTCATCAGATTTTAGGAATGCAAATGATCTGAGATATGAAGAATCACAAGTTACGACTATCTTAGTTAAACGAGTGATAAAGAGATTCGATGTAGATAAGGCCAAACTAGTTAGTATTCTATTAGCAAACCACTTAAAGTGAGTAAAAGATTGTGACCCTCATCCAAAATAAAGATAGAGGAGATGGCTTGAGTGCTTTGTTCTTCAACTATAGGAAATTTAATGCATGTAATGGTGTATAGAGACTAGATATTGCTCATGCTGTGGGTACCATGAGCAAATTTCTTTCAAATTTTGAAAAGGAACACTAAGAAGTCGTTAAGTGGATTCTTAGGTATATTAACAGTAGATTGAAGGTATGCTTGTGTCATGGAGGAGATGATTTAGTTTAGAGGGCTATACAGATACAGGTATGGTTGAATCTTAAAGTAGAAAATTTACTTTAGGCTATCTTTACATTTTTGCTGAAGAAGCTGCGTTATGACAATCAATATTTCAAAAATGTGTAACTTTATCTACGACAGAAGTAGAGTACATTGTCACAGTAGAACCCGATAAGAAAATATTATGGTTAAAGTATTTACTCAATGAGCTGGGTTTAAGGCAAAAAAAATACAAGACACATTATGACAATTAAAGTGCTATAGATTTGAGCACGAACTTAAAATATCATTCTTGCACAAAGCGAATTAATGTTCACTATCATTTGATATGCAATGTGATAGATTAAAACTGCTCAGTGAAGATTCACATAAAAGAGAATCCAACATAAATGTTTGCAAAGGTTGTTGCGCTAAATCAGTTGAAGCTATGTAGAGATATAGCAGAAATAGATAGCAGATGACCATTAGCTTTCGAAATACGGTTGGAATGGGAGTAGTGTGAAGTCGAACCTTCTCCTAAAATCCTGTCCGTTATATTTTTTACTTGTTATTTAAATTTACTTGTTGACCAAGTTTATTGGTGGCTAAGTTGTTTTGTAAAAATACCAACCATGTAAATCTATAAATAGAGACTAGGTTTTTCAGTCATGTATCACAGACAACATGAAATTTGATAATCTCAAAGAAGATTTGGAATTTTAGAGTCAGGTTTTTAGATAAGTTTTTTCATGTATTGATTTTTAAAGGGAAAACAATGCATTCTTTTCTTCTCAATTTATATTTTAGTTTTTTATATTATTATTGTTAGAGAATCACAACAAGTGGCTTGTAGAGATTGCGTATATATGTCTCACATTAGGCAGACATTGGAATTCAAAACGATATATAAAAAGTTTAGGTTACTCTTTCTCTTAGGTTAATCTTTTAGAGTGAAATCCAAACTTCAATAGAACAATGATTCCAAATTCTAATCCTTTCACCTTGATATTAAAAAGAAAAAAAAAAAAAATTTAAAAGTTGCAATAGTTATTAGTTACAAAACTGGAATGGGATCAATGCAAACGGATTCATCATTAAACTTTAGTAAGTATACTAATTTTTATCCTTCCAGCCTTTAATTCTTATTTTTATTTTTACGTTACTTTTTTTACTTTTCATTTTTCAATCTTTTTATTATTATCTTTTTGAAATGTACATAAAACCGGATATAGATGGTGAATATTCTACTTCAAAATTTCTAACACCTCTATGCCCCAAAATGTATACATTATTACATCAAGTGGCTATTTAACTACATTACTAATTATTACAACAACAACAACAACAACAACAACAACAACAACAACAACAACAACAACAATAATAATAATAGTAATAATTATAGCAACTTCACTGCTAATTAAATTCAGATGCTTTTGTACACATCAGGCACAAATATACCTTGAAGATCATGTCTAATGCAAATATCTTTTTACCATTTGGTATTAACATGAATTTTCAAATGGTAAATATCAATATCAATGTCAAATTTTAGTATTTGAATAGTACATGTTAAAAAAATAATATTAATAAATTATAAATAATATTAAATGAGTGTGGAATCCACTTTTATTAATTAAAAAGTAAAATTAAATATAATTTAATTATTAAATTAAAAAGAAAGAATCAGATAGTGGTGGATCTACAAACTTTATTATAGTAAGGCCAACTATCAAAACTTTGACAATTGTATTTTTGATATCAACTTTTTACAATATGCCATTAGAGACGTAAAAAGCACCACTTATACTAAAATTTGACATTGTAGTTCAAAATGTAATGTGATTCGACATGCTCTATATATTATTGAAGCAAATTGTTTATACAACTGGGAGTTATACACCCGCATCTCACAAACAGATGGGACCCATATACAGGTAACCCATGTGCGCTCCATTCTTTATGAGAGATAGACATAAAACTCCTAGATGTGGGATAAAGTTTTCACTATTCACGAAATTTTTTTTTTTTATGTTTGCTTGCTCTTGGTTGTCTCAACTTTTTTAAATGTAAGTTTTGTTTTTTTTCCCTTAAAAATAAGTTTTCTTTTAATCCAATGTCATATCTCATTACATATGCAACTATGATCCGCTCATGAACTCATTTAAGAGAAATCATTCACTAGTTTTGTGTTGATGGACAAATCAAATCTTGACAGAAATTAAAGGAACCTTCATGTGGAATTGCTTCCCCCCCAAAAAAAAAAAAGAAGGAAAACGTGAAGAATCTTGGGGTATTACAATGGTACCGATTAAACACTTTGACGCACAAGTTGGTGAAGTGTTTACAAAGTTTGTAATTAATGTAAACTATTGTATGAGTGCCTTGGTTTGGTTGAGGAATGAACTTTTTATATAGTGCCCTTGAAGTATATATGCTAACCTTAGTGGCTTAGAACATAGAGATATTCCTCCATTCAAATGAGAAAAATATCTTTATGCTAGAATCTTTCTTTCCATCCTTATTATTTTTCCTTAGTTCGCAAAACTTGCCATTATTAAGGAAAGAGTAACTTTACGAGCAGTAACGTTCATGGTGGTGCTTCAGGATTCCAATGTACTATGTCCAAGATCAAAATGAGCTTGCCGATGGACCATTGCCATCCCATTCTTTAGTGAGCTAGAACGTAGCCATCTTATCTACTAAACTAGTTAGAAGCTATTGCTTCAGGTCGAAGCACTAAAAAGAAAGAAAGAAAAGGACCAGAAAATGCGGCGGCATGGGAACCATGGGACTCCCTACTAGTAAAGCGAAAACGAAAGTGCGCCCTGTGCACCAAAGCCACAGTTCCGAAGAAGTAAATAGCATAGAACTCAAGGCCAAAATAGCATAGATGCTGCCTTGCGTTCGTGATCTGGTAGTTCTGATGGAGCTCAAAATCTCACTTATTAGATTTCATTATGGAAGACACAATTTTTTCTGAAGAATTCGCCATGATATATCTTATCCATACATAATATCATGAAAAATGGATATAAATTTTTGGTCCTTTATTCAATTATTTAATGCCGAATGTTCGTATCATCCTTTCCATATATTATTAGTTTAATGTATAAGAAAACGATTTATTCAACCTAACCTTATAAATCATAAGGTATAGATTTCGTATTATATCCTAAAATACTTGGATATGGTAATCTTTACATATATTACTAACCTAATATGCAAGGAAACAATCTATTTAGCTTACCTTTATAAATCATGAGATTGGTAACAAATAGATTCATAATGATTGAATAGACTTGTAAGGAAGAGCATGAATAAGTAGGTTAGAATACTTTACCAAGTCAGGTTCATGCAACATAAAAGTATTAATCTCTCCTTATGTCCCTTCGTAGGATTAATAGAATATAAGTTGGAATAGGATAAGGGTTGGAATACTCTAATGCTTGCATCCGATCCTAAGATAACATCAAGAAAGTTAATAGCTATTCTTATCCAGTCAAAATATATATACATGGGTTGAATGGATATGTTGGAATTTGGTGTGGTTTTGGATTCACTTGGCCAAGAGTATTGTACACAAAGTGTTAGTCTTGTGTATAATCTTTAATCTGATTTTTGGTTTGGTATTTAGGTGATTTTTGTATTTGGTTTTGGTATGGTGATATTGAGGTTTGTTAGGGTTTTAGTTTGGAAGGAAGAAGAAGAAGATGAAGAAGAAGAAAAGATGCTAAGAGTAGCCTACACAAAACTGGACAGCACAATTCATTTTATTTTATTAATTTGTTGCATTATATAGATATAAAACTTGTCTCACACATATGAAGTGTGTGTGAGAGCAAATAGAAGTATTTAAAATTCAAAAATTACACATTTTCCACTTAAAATTCTGATACATAACTATTTAACCATCAGCTCACATGTGAGTGCACAAATATGGCAAAGGTTGGTGAGAATTTGAACTTGAAAAAACTGTCTCCACCAAATCGGGTAATGCTACTTTGACCTGATGGAAGGCTGAGATATTTTTATCCAAATTGCTTGAATTTTGACATGTAGTATGTTGAAATATGAAGAATGAAATCTGAAGAAGACCAGGTTCAAAAGAATTTGTAAAGCCTCCAATTCATCTCAAATCCATGGGCCATAATTATTGGAAATCTCAGCAGTTATGCTAATTTGGAACTTGTTATCTTGGGTTTCTCAAGTTCTTTTTGAATCATTTTTTTTGCTATATTTTCTTTTACATGTGTATAGCGACATATCCAAAAACCATACCTGGTTCTAAAAATCCATAATATGCTAGCCCCAACAATAGATCTATGTTGTTGGAAACACAATTTTCAGCACATAGCCATTTTACAAAACAAAATCAATAACTAACAAAGAGACAATTCCTAAGTTAAATACAATAAAACTTAGGTATTCAAAAGACATTAAAAGGAATATTAAACATAGACGTAAATATTACTTTAAGACATTCAACAAAATATTTCTTATAAAGAAAAAAAAAAGAGTGCAAACTTTGGTAAACTTTGGCTTGTATAAAGTGGCAAAATTACCATCTTTTCAACAAGATACTCATACACTTGGCTGAATGATAGAAAAATTTGAATAGAATTCCCAGATAAATGGTTCTTTCATTCATTCTTTCTACAGTCTCATAGACTAATAATTTCGTGTTACAATTATATATATGAGATCTGATAGGTTTATACACTTAACACTGGGTTCGAAACTGGGTGCGAATCTAACGGGGGGCAAAGGATGCCTGGGGGCATATAAAATAAAAAATAAAAATAACTGTGTTATGCCTGCTTCTGGTTTGTTTTACCCAACTTTTTTCTGTCCCATTGAAATTTTGTTCAAATAACATTATGATATTAGCATTATAAGTTTTTTTTTTTTTTTTTTTCACTCTCTCTCTCTCCCCCCGCCCCACCTTCTTCAGGTGTAGTACGATCAAATGTCAAATGAGAACGAAAAAAGAAAAACCATTTAAACGATTATATTTAATTAATTATCGCTGTCTAATATTAATTTTCTAGTACAAAATAACTTCCTCTTCATTGACTAGGCAAAAATCTACCTGTATTAGAAAGGGGAGTTGTACTCTTATTGCACCACAAATATTTTCATTGACTAGATACATACCAACGCTAGCTAATTGCATTCACCCAAAAAGAAAAAATAATAATAATAAATAAATAAATAAAGAACAATATACCAACGCTATATATTGACTTCGTTTACCAATGCTGTAATACACCAGCCCAATTCAATTAGTATCTCTCAAGATTTTAATTCTAATTCCATTGAAAAAACTAAATATTACAATTAAATTATTTTTATATTATTCTAATTATTATATATTATGTAATGTGTTTGATTAATTTAAATCTATGTTGACTTATGTGATAATTAAGCATGGCGTTTAAAGTAAGATGATATTATTAGAAAGCGATCTTCGAACTCACAGTTCTAATAAAATCTTAGTAGTTTTATTTATTTATTTATTTTTTAATTCAAGACTCACACATGCACGACCCATCCAAGATTAAGCTCGTAAAACTTTCTAAATCTCTGTTTTCCCTATCTATAGGGAATGTTTATATGAACCAAAAACCCAAATGTCAATTTGAACATTTTAGTAACTTGTTAGTTATAAGCATAAATTTTTTGACCAAAAAAAAAAAAAAATTATAAGCATAATAAAACCAAATTTCAACCATATAAATGTTATTGACTATAAAAAGTCGTACCTTATTTCAAGTTTGGGATTAATTTCTCCAACTAATATCGCTAATAAGCTAATTCATCTCATTGGATTTAGTAAAGTTTTACCATTATGATAGGGTTATTCATTTTTCCAAAATATTCGTGACCCACGTTAATTCAATTTGGATTCTACTTCACGCTGTTGAAATATGGTTGGCCACAGGCTTTCATATGAAAGTCGTACACCTTCACCTTCCAAACTTTGAACTGGTCTTGTGGCATACATGAGAAAAGCATCTTTATACTCTGTTTCATCATAAATAAAAACAATTTCCCCACATTTCCAAGCCTCTTCCAAGTTTATCATAAAATTGGATGCCCTTTAATTAAATAGTGTAATTTCACTTCGGTACCTATCAATGTAGGGTAAATATAAAAAACAATTTAATGTTAGTAAATGGGCTTTTAACATCAATATACTATGTAGTTTAATACTTTTACACTTTAAAATTAACACCAATACATTTTAAAATTTTTAAATGGTGCACCACGTTAGTTCAAAACCTTCCCACAATAGCTTTTTAACTGCTAACTAATATTAATCACAATCAAAATTTTCTTCTGACTATACCTTTGTATTGGGAAGAAAAATCTTGTTATTTGCATTGCACATGGACTTTAAGAATTGCAAAGTTACAGTATGAAGGTTTGTTATTAATGTTTAATAGTTCACAAAATTTAGAGGATGTTAATGCTAATTTGTGATTCGGAGGGACAAATTGCAAAAATATTGAAACTTTAAGGGTGTCGGTGCAAAAAAGAAGAAGAAAAGTTTGGTAAATTATATAGGTTTCTCCACTGAGTCATAAATATCTCATCCCCAGGTACGTCTACATAGGAAACAGAGTGGTGCTTTCCTTATATTATATGAATAAAGATCAAGCCGATTTGGTTACGTGTACATCCAGGAATTGGATTCAAACAACATTTATAATAATATTCCAAGGGAAACTCCTCCTCTGCAGTCAATAGCCATCTTTTCTATATGTCTTTCTCTTGGAAAATTCTAACGAACACAAAAGAAGCCCAATTTGTCATTCTTCGTCAAACCCCAAGACATATACAGCTTTCTCTGTTTATTAACTAGTTATTACCTTTGCAGAACGGAGTTTTGGCATCTCTTTCATTTCTATGACACTCTTATTTGATAATTTTTCTTCCAAAAAATCTCGAATTTTCCATGAAAGCGTTTCATTTATGGATTCATCATCATCGTCATCATTATCATCTATGTTGTTACCATCCATCCTAAAACAACTCATCACCATCCTCTTCATCTTCTCTGCAATTCTGTCATCAATATCTCACTGCAGCAGCAGCGAAGAAGAAGAAGGATCTTATATCGATTGCGGTCGTACCTACGAGTGTGGTGACCTCAAAAACATTTCCTACCCTTTATGGGGAGCTGATGTCAGACCCCGATCCTGCGGCCGGGAAGGCTTCGAGGTTGAGTGCCGAAACAACAAACAACCGCTTATACGAATAAATGGTCAAGAGTTTCGAATTCTGAACATCAGCAAAACAGGTAACGGAGTGAAAATTGCAAGAAATGATCTCCTCGAATCTGATGGTCTCTGCAACGAAAATGCTGTTGCCATCACTTTGAATTACTCGCTGTTCGATTATGCTTCAACCGTTCGAAACCTGACATTAATCTACAGCTGTCAACAAGGTTCAACTCTTGTGGGATCACTAAAAAACTTTACGTGTGATGCGAACGGGCAGACCGTTTACTATACCACAGAAGAACGGTATCTCAGCAAACCTGAAGCTCCAATCATCCAGAGAAATTGTAACCTTGTCCAAGTTCCGGTTTTACGGGCTTCCATTGATGAGAACCCTGATCCCATTGGAAGAGAAGAAGTAGAGCAAGTTGTGAGACAGGGGTTTGAAGTAGATTACAGCCAGGAATTAACTTTTAAGTGTAACCAATGTGAGAGGTCACATGGGAGATGCGGATCTAATGCCACTGATGGATTCCTCTGCTATTGCCGTAACAATAAGCCCCATGACATAGCGTGTCACCCTAGTAAGCTCATTCTTTTTGTTTTTGTTTTTGTTTTTGTTTTTTTGTTTTTTTTTTTTGTGTTTTTTTTAAGCATGCTTATAATAATACTGCTCGGTAAATTTGTTTATCTTTGTTTATCTGTTAGACTATTACTTTCTTGCTTTTGGTACTTATATGCTGATATATGTAGTTTTAGTTGCAAACTCTAATTTGGGTAAATCAAACTGCAAATGATGGAATTTTGCTATATCTAGTAGGACTTTCCTCCACCATTTTCCATTAGTTCTCTGTTTCATTAACCAATATTTAGTACTAATTTGTAATGTAGTTATTTGCTCTTTAGTCTTTACCGAACAATAGCTTAAAATCTACTCCAACGGAAAACTAGCTTGTAGATATTTTCTAAGCAAAAGGGTTTGGACAATTGGGTTTAATTTGATTAAATAGGGCTCTCCTTGGTCATTAGAGTTTTGGGATGTTGAAGCTGTTTTAGCTCTGTGTGTGTGTGTGTGTGTGTGTGTACTCTTCGTTTGACCAGAGAGAGATAAAACTCTCTCAGTGAGATGATCCAATCCTTGTAATTTGTTTGGCCCCTACAAATGCATGTTTAAACAAGTACCATGTGTTTTAATTTTCATAGGAAAATTTAAGCGTGGTTGGTTGGAATTCTTTACGCGTCTGCGTCGTTGAACATGTCAACGGCCCGACGAAGATATAAAACAATTTCTTTATTTAATTGTTTTTGACCATCCACGCCAGCCTTTAGAATAATTATTAATTACTTGCATATAAAAACATAATCATATTTTTATTTATATAAATCTGTTTTCTAGTTGAAAAAAAAAAATCCCTTTTATCATAAAATACACATTATAATATCTATATATATATATAAAGTTTATATCAGAGTGTCATGCCATATATAAATATATATATATATATATACATGTGTATGTGTGTGTGCGTAAATTTCCTTTTTCAACCTCATCTAGTTAAATATTTTATATATATACATACAAATGATGGTATAATTTTACGTTGTGTGTGGTTAAGATCTATTTTTATTATATATAATTAATCAATTATTTATTAAAGAATCCTTAGCAATTATATAGTCGTCAAGTACATTTTAAAAGACTAGTTTATTAAATAAAAAAATATTTTATTATCCACTTGATTAAAATTAGAAAACAGTAGTTCGACATATTAAAAAAAAAGAAGAAGAGAATTTCAATTTTAAGAACATAGAAAAGGAAAAACAAATTGCCAAAAATAAAAATTCCACATGAAAGCTACCCAGTATGGTGGGGATGAGGTATGATGAAATGTTAGTGGGTTTTGATTTGTTCTAACATACCACTAGCTAGGTTCACAAATGCCTAAATTGGTCATTTCGATGCATATTTTAGGACCATTATTGATGGAGTGCACGTCTACATCCGTTTTGGATTGTCAATTTTTGACATGAAAAACAAATGCCGAAAGGATTTCTCTTCTGCCCTCCACTTTCTGTTCAGCCAGCCACTAGTTCCCTTAAAAGAGAGTCAAGGTCTTCCACTTTACACAATTTTCTACTCCTTCCCACCCATTTCATTTACTTTGTAGACGGTAGGTATGGTAATCGTTTAGCAGTATATCCATGAACTTCTCTTTTTTTTTTTTTTTTTTTTGAACCCCATCTTTTACATGCCTATTTAAAAATAAAGTAATACATTGTTTAGATGAAATATATAAAATTTTTCCAAGAATGTTATTGTGATGTCACTATTTATAGACCTTATCATCATCTACAATCCAAGACTTAGGTTGATTGAAAACATTGTCCAAATTTCTTGCTGACAAAGATAATTAATCAAAAGTTGTCCAAATAAGTGAAGTTTTATCCCTTACCAAGTAACGAGTTCCCTTTGGTTAAAGACATGGAAACCTACTTGAGTTCTCAAAAGAGCTTTTGAGTTTTCTTTTTAGTTTGACAATGTCTTTCCTAATGCCCCAAAACATCTAGCTCTTAGGTGAACCATAGAATCCAAATCTTTGTAAGTGGAAAGCCTCTCCCAATTGCTTGAATTCCTAATCTTTGAATTAGAACAACTCTAATAGCCCCTCTAATATATATAAATATAAATATAAATATGTTTACAATTTCTTCGTGTTCCCACCATTAGAAAAGGTAATTAGGCAGATTTGAATTATGCAATTCAATTTCAAAGTTGTGGCCCACTTTTAGAGATTTATTTGCTTTTGCTTGAACCATTGTTTTGTCTTTCTCTTGCTTTTTTTCAACCTCCAATCATAAACAAAAATAAGTAAAGCTAAAACTTCCAAACTTCAAAAGACTTACACAACAAGGAACAACAACTACATAGAACTTTCATCTTCAAACTTCCAAAAATAAAATCTTTCTTCTCCTCTGTTTTTTTCTTTTTTTTTTTTTCCTCCCCCTCTGTTTACTTCTTTGTTTTTCATACCAAATGTATATCCAAAACATCTTCAGACTCACTCCTTTTTATATATGCTTCATCCTCATCTTCAATCTCATCTTCACTGTTTCTCCCCAAAAAACTCTAGCTGTAGATCCAAAGTTCAAAGCCTGTGAACCTCAAAACTGCGGAAACGGTCCAAATATAAGCTACCCTTTCTGGTTTTCTCATCAAGAATCCTTTTGTGGGTACCCCAACTTTCAGATTAATTGCACTCACAAAAGCCCAGTTCTCACAATTTCCAATCATGATTTTATCATCAAAGAAATATTTTACTCGAACAATTCACTAATCGTGGCCAATGCCGCAGTCTATGATGAAGAATGCCAAGCTCCTAGACACAATCTTAGCCTTGATAGAACTCCTTTCCGGTACAGTCCTGATCACATTGATTTTTCCTTCTTCTACAATTGCTCTGAAGAACCTCCAGACCAGATTTATCCATTCCCAGTTGACTGTGCTAGCAATACCACCCACCACTCTTTCGCTGTATTTCATAAGGAGGCATTGATGAACATGAACTATTCTTTAGACTGGTGCCAATCTTCAGTTGATGTGGCTGTGGATGTGGCAGAGAATGTGAGCTTCAATAAATTGTTGAATATGAATTATGCTGAAATCATGAAGATGGGTTTTGTTCTGAATTGGACTGCACATGGTTGTAGTAATTGCCAAAAAAGTGGTGGAAGATGTGGGTACGATAATAACGAATTTGTTTGTTTTTGCCATGATGGTCCTCATGCGAAAACCTGCCATGATGGTAAATTTTTTGCGAAGTTTTGTTTCAATCTTTTGATGTATTATTAAGTTTAACCATGAAATTTCTTCTTTAGTTTCTATTTCGTCATGTTTACGCTGACTCGTTGATTTTCTAGTCCCAGAATTAAAACTTTAAGTATGGTCCTAGCAAAAATAGACGGATAAGTGTGGCTATAAGACAGTAGTTTTTAACCCTGTTTCCTGGTATGTTCAGATAATTATTTAGGCTGTCTTTGTTTACTCCTTGTTGTTGAATATCTTCATATTCAATGTAGTTTATATGGATTATGTATTGGATTTAAGATTTTGAACTTGAAGCAATGAACAAAGAGTGGTAGATTTAGATTGATTTACTTCTTCCACAGAATAGTTTCCTGATTTTCAAAGCTTCTCTTGAATTTCTCATATTGATGGTATTAGTTTTCTAACATGTGTTTTCTTTGGTTTCTTGCTGCAGAAGAGGGAATAAATTGGCAAGTCAAGATTATCATAGGTAATTTACCAATTTTCCTTCTATAGTTCTTTATCTTTTTGTTGCATTTCTACGTTTCCCAATTACAAGATGTTTTCTCCAACCTAACCACTAATTGCTACTTGTTAAATTCCCATTATACACAGGTGTTGTAGCTGGTCTTATTGGTGTACTTATTATGTGTATGGTCTTCTTTATCTATTTACGCCACATCAGAAAGCGAAACGCTCCCATATATGTGAAATCTCGTGACATCTCTTCTGACACCTTCTCATCGGTGAAGGATGTTGAGAACAGAAGCACCTATCACGGTGTTCATATTTTTGACTATGATGAACTTCTAAAAGCCACTGACAATTTTGACTCATCCAAAGAACTTGGAGATGGAGGTTTTGGCACAGTTTATTTTGGTGAGTAACTAAGAACAATTTGTGATCTTTACATTCTTCTTTCTTCATAATCCTTACTATAATAGACAAGTCAGGATCTGAAATTTCTTAGATGGCAAGAAACTCACTAGTTTACCAGTTAAACCGGCTCCAAACACTCTTGATCAATGTGACTCATTTGGGAATCATTTGATGAAACTTTGTAGGTAAACTCTGCGATGGGCGAACTGTTGCAGTCAAGCGTCTGTATGAAAACAATTTCAGGAGAGTTGAGCAGTTCATGAATGAAGTTGCGATCTTAGCACGCCTGCGTCATCAAAATCTTGTCTCACTCTATGGCTGCACTTCCCGCCATAGCCGTGAACTCCTTCTGGTATATGAGTACGTTCCCAATGGAACTGTTGCTGATCACCTTCATGGTGAACGAGCAAAACCCAAGGGATTGCCATGGTCTACTCGAATGAACATTGCAATAGAAACTGCATCTGCATTGACATATCTCCATGCCTCTGAGATCGTCCACCGTGATGTCAAGACCAACAATATTCTACTGGACAAAAATTTCTCTGTCAAAGTAGCAGATTTTGGATTGTCTCGTCTATTTCCATCAGATGTCACCCATGTCTCAACTGCTCCACAAGGAACTCCAGGTTATGTGGATCCAGACTATCACCAATGCTACCAGCTGACCAGTAAGAGTGATGTCTTTAGCTTTGGGGTGGTTCTGATGGAACTAGTATCATCACTGCCCGCTGTTGATATCACTAGGCATCGACACGAGATTAATCTATCTACCATGGCAATCAACAAAATTCAAAACCATGCACTGCATGAGCTGGTAGACCCTTATCTTGGGTTTGAGTCAGACTTAAGGATAAGGAAGATGATAACTGCTGTGGCAGAGTTAGCATTTCAGTGTTTACAAGGTGAGAAGGATATTAGACCATCGATGCCAGATGTAATGGAAGAATTAAAGAGAATACAAAGTAAAGATTACAAGGAAGAAGAGGCAGAGGATAAGATCACTTCAGCTGATGAGGCTGTGTTACTTAAGAGTGGTCCACTGACACTTTCACCAGATTCTGTGAATTCAAATTGGCTTAGCTGGGCAACAACACCAAACGAAAGCGGTTAAGTTTTCCTTCTCGTTTTTTATAATTTTCAAGAACATAATCAGAGAGAGTGCTATGCAAGTATTAACTACCATATGACAAAAAGTGGATCATCTCCTAAAAATTTGTTATCTGGAATCAGATGTACATAGTTGTGTAAGAGCTGACATGAATATATAGTAGAGTTCATGTACAAGTTGAGTAGAAGTTTTTCCTATATTGAATTTTTTTTTTCTTAACTAGTAAATTAAGTGTAACTATATATATATATATGATTGTTTTCTTAACATTTATTGATTGTTTATTAGCAAAACACTTGGTAAAAACGAATTTTCACCCTTGTATGGACTCATCTACCTGAAATATTAACAGGGTTGTACGAGGACTTGGAGGTGCAAACTGAGATTTAAACAAATTTGAAAAGAAGGAAAAGGGGGAAAAAAAAAACAAAACAAAAAAAAAAGAAGGAAAAAAAAAAAAAATCTTTGCAGCACTTTAAAATATTGCAGGGCCATTCTAAATTAGAATTATATGCTTTTCATATGAGTTTTAAGTAAGAACTCTGCCCAGAAAGAAAGAAAAAGTTGATCTCGTTGGTCTTTCAATAACATAGATTATGTTCACTAGGCAGATTGTATTAGAAAACTTATGCGCTTGAAGATTCTGCCTGTGGTAATAGAGAAGACAATAAATGGTTTGGTGGGATGTGCAAGGCCTCTAATCTTCCTCCCAACATTTCAATCACTTTATTCATGTATGGTCTATATGTTGGCTCTTTCTGAATGCAACAAAATCCTACCAAAACTATCTTTTTTGCAATTTCACCTTCCTTGGTAGTCACCACACCATGCAATCGTAGATTTCTACCAAGTTTGACGTTTCTCTATATACACCCATTATGGAAAACGTGTTTTTGCGTGTAGTCACTTCAGTTTCAAGGTTTCTTCTTCCTCCGACCATTTCCATATTCATCATTCCATAGCTATAAACATCAGACTTGGAAGAAACCTTAATGCTCCAATTCATAGAAGAATTTTCAACTGTTCCATTGGCATTCCTCAATTCTGAACCTGTATATATACGGTGTTGTCCCTCTATCATTCTTGATGTATGTGGTACTCTCTTTCCTTGTGTAAGTTTAGCAAGCCCAAAATCTGAAATTTTTCGGTTAAAATTTTCATCCAAGAGGATGTTATGGGGTTTGATATCAAAGTACAAAATTCTTGTATTGCACCCTCGGTGCAAATATTGGGGCTAGCCCTTAAGCAATCCTTAGAGCAATTTGGAGCAGTTTTTCCCATGCCAAGTCTCAAGTGGTTTTCAAAGGATCCTTATTGAATATGAACTTTTCAAGTGATCCTTAGGCAAGTACTAAATAGTGAGAGCTCTTTGGTATCCTTCTAAGCAAAAGCCCATGAGTTCAACTATATTTATATGAGAAGTTTTACTAATGCTTGCTACCTCAGTAATAAGCACTTCTCCATTATTCTCCATGGGCAATTTTAGGAGCTTGACGGCCACATCTCACCCATCGGGTAGCTTTCCTTTATACACAACACTCTAACCTGCATGACCTACTTTGAATAGTTTTTGGTCATTTTCTTGATCTGGGAAAATCTATGCCTTTTTACAGGGAGAGGTTTCACAACTTCTAATGAAAGCTTCAAGATCTCTATCAGATTTTCTCTTTGTCAAAAATTTTACTGACCTGATGAACATTGATTTTCTGATTCTAAAACAGCAAATGATAACACAGGTCAGCAACAATACAACCACAGCTATTGTGCCATCTGTAAGATAAACCAAAATATGATTCGGTTTTAATGACAAAAACTTTGGATGTATAGTTGCTTGAATGGTTATAGTATTATTGGGTTGTTTTTAATGCTCTCAGTGGATGAATAATCCCATACATCAGAGAGACAAAAAAAAAAGCTCATATTAGGCAAAATCCTACTTTTACTAATCAAACATTCAAGATTTTAGAGAAAATTTGTGTATAATTAGTATATTACATATTTTGAACTTCATTTTTTTTTTTTATGAATAAAAATAAAAGGAAAACAAAAAACGAAAATTCTAACCTTGCATTGCAGAAAAACCCCATTAATGGGATTATTGTAGACAAAGTTTGAGAAATGTTTCCAAACACACATCATAAAACTTTACTTACGGCTTATTTGTTCTATGCAATGATTTTTCTTTGGATTTTTAGTAAAGAATAGGATATAAAGGAAGACCTTATTTGTTCAGTAAATTTCAGTTCAAATATCAAATGATTATTGTTTCATTGAAACAACATACTTGGTAAAATTAAACTGGTGTGGCTTTGTTAGGAATAGCATTATTTCAATGAGATAGCTTTATGCGGTGGAGGAAGCAAAAAGTACTACACAAACTAAGTTTTACAAGAGACAGAAAAAAGCAGAGGACAACTTTTTGCTGACGAGGTTGTCTTGCTGAAGAGTGGTCCATTAACACCTTTAGCCGGACTTTCTGACCGTCAAATTGGGCTAGCTGGTCTACCACAGTAAATGAAAATGCAATTCAAACAATGTCTAATTGACCCCAAAAAAAAAAATCATTGTTTTTTTCATTATGAGAAAAAAGAAGTCAGCAATTTTAAGATGCAAACAATCAGAAAACTACAGTGAAAACAAATTACACCATTGTTTTATTTTTAATTAATAACAAATTACACCATAATTTATATAATACTTAGTAACTGAGCTTATCAGAAAACTACTAAGTGTTATATAAAGAATGGTGTAATATCAACAAATTACACAATTCTTGATATAATACTTGGCAGCTGAGCTTGGTTCAATTGTCAATTACAGGAAACAATATCATATATATCATTAAGAATTTCCATCTGCTTCGAAATCCCTTCTTTGTATACTCTTTAGTTCTTCCAAAACGTAAAGCATAGACGGTCTCATTTCCTTCTCACACTGCAAACACTGAAATGCTAACTCTGCCACTGCACTTATCATTCTCCTCACCTTCAAGTCTGAGTCAAACCCAAGACAAGGATCTACCAGCTGATTTAATGCATGATTTTGGATCATATTCATTGCCATTGTAGATAAATTAATCTGGTGTCGTGGCCTTGTGATATCAACAGCAGGCTTCGACGATACAAGTTCCATCAAAACCACTCCAAAGCTAAAAACATCACTTTTACAAGTCAGTTTTTTGGTTTGTTGATACTCTGGATCAATGTAACCTGGAGTCCCTCGTGGAACAGTTGAGACATGGGTGACATCCGAAGGAAAAAGACGACATAACGCGAAACCTGCTAGTTTAACATAGAAATTTTTGTCCAGGAGAACACTACTAGTTTTTATGTCATGGTGGATGATATCAGAAGCATGGAGATATGCCAATGCAGATGCAGTTTCTGTGGCAATGTTCATTCTAGTAGACCAAGTCATTCCCTGAAGTTTTGCGTGTTCACCGTGAAGGTGATCAGCAACACTTCCATTGGGAATGTAATCATATACCAGAAGGAGTTCACGGCTATGGTGGGAGGTGCATCCGTAGAGTGAGACAAGATTTTGGTGGCGCAGGCGTGATAAAACTTCAATCTCATTCATAAATTTCTCAACTCTCTTGGGATCGTTTCCTTTCATTTGTTTGACTGCAACAGTTCTCCCATCATAGAGTTTACCTGCGAAAAAAGTTAATCGTATATAGGATTCACAAATTAGTACTAATATTGAAGATCAGGATTGTTTGTGAAGCTTACCAAAATAAACTGTGCCAGAGCTTCCATCTCCAAGTTTTTGGGCTGAGTCGAAATTATCAGTCGCTTTTAGAAGCTCATCACAGCTGAATATTTGAATACCGAAATTGCTACTTTCCATTTTGACATCTTTCACCGAAGAAAAGGTACCACAAGAGATGTCATGAGATTTTGAGGATAAGGAAGCTTGTGACTTTCTGCTTCTGGCCTTGAGGCGGTGAAAGAAGTTCATGCACATCATAACGATAAGAAAAAAGCTACAACACTTGGGTTTGATAAGTAGCAATTACTGGTTAGGTGAAGGGGAAAAAAAAAAAAAAAAGATTCATCTAATTAGGAAACACTACAATAGAAGCACAAGCAAATAAACAAAAATAGAAGAGAAGAGAAGGATAATCAAACAGTACAGAATTATAAGAACATTAATAACATCAACAGGAAATTTTACTGTCAGTTCGTGCAAACCTGGTAATTGATCTACGAAATAATAAATGAATCAGGCTTAGCTTCATTTATAAATTCTCAAGTCCAATATGAGAGTTATTTAAACTACAAGAAGTTATTCGACAGCAAGGACTCAATGCAGAAAGTATCAAATAGAAAATATTTGCAATGGGTTGAGTCAGGTTAATCAAAAGTTTTGCACATATATATTAGAGGGATTAACAGAGAGGTTCTGATTCAAAAATGGCGAATTCAGAGCAGATAGAAATTGTGGTCATTCACAAAAAGACTTGCAAATTCCATGGTTTACTTGAGTAAGAGTTAGACCAATGCTTTTTGGTCTTTTTCTATAGAAATACATTTTCAAACTTTGACTAGTTTTTGTGGAAATTAAGAAGTTGTCCGACTAGCAAGAAAAAACCTTAGAAGTTCATTTAAGAATTCAGAATCTTTTCGTATCTTTAACGGCCAAATAGATCCTAATCCCAAACTAAAATATTTTTATGGAAAACTACCAGTGCTAAAATATTGAAGTTGACTCCCATATATATATATATATATATATATTTCAATATTAAAGTTGACAATGAAAATTACCGTTTTTGTTATAGGAATTAGACTTGCACCAAAACTCACTCCAACTAACAGAATCAATGCTTCAATTTTCCTTCAAAAATAAAATAAAGTTTCTGTATTAACTATACATGTTTATGCATGTTTTGGCATTTTAGTCTTGAGCTTTTATTTATTTTATTTTATTTTTGCACTCTGGTTTCTGAATTGACAAATTTTTGGCAAGAATGGTCTTTAAAATTATTTCTGTTATTTAACAATTTTGATTATGTACAGGTCATTGACGAAACAGAGAGGAAAGTGAGTGGTAAATCTGGTCTTTTCATCCTCTGAAAAAAAAAAAAAAAAAAACCAAATTCCAAGGATTAAAGAGCCAAATATTGTTTAGTTCAGGGGCTAAAGTGTCAAATTTTGTATACTTTAGGGAGCATATGTACCAATTAGCTCTTTTTTTTTTTTTTTTTTTTTTTTTTTTTTTTCGTGGTTTGCTTTCTTCGTAGAAAATTATTTCTACTTTCATTTTCAAAAGTTGGTCTAATAACATGAGATTTATTAATTTTGATTGGAGTCGTATATAACTTGTTACTTTGAATATTTTAATTGCTTGACTTTCGTAACTTAGAGCCAAAAAAAAAAAAATATATATATATATATATATATAATAAATAAATAAATAAATAAATAAAACACAAAAGAAGAAGAAATGCTTGTAATACCAGTAATACCTTAGCTAGATTTTTTGAAGCCAGATATTCTGTACTCTTTTTGTTTTGTGATAAAATTATTGATTATAAAAATAATCAAACTAATTATAGTATTTGTAAATGTAGATATGAGTTTGCCACCTTCAATTTAAAGGAAAATAAAAATAAAGTAAAAGTGCATAGAAATTTAACTTTAATCAGACACTTGTATTTGAAAACAAAGTAGAGAAAAATCATTAATTTTCTTTTTTTGTGAAAATAAAGATCATCCACCAATGTTGTCATCTAATTATTATTATTGTTCTAATATTTTTTTTTATTTTTCTTCTTCTACAGTTGGTGTAAAAGCTCACTAGATTTTTTTGCTATATTGAACTATATTCATGAAATGAATTCGTTCTTTAGCTAGCAAATTAAGGTACTTACTTATATAAATACCTCCGAGATTGATAGTGGATTTTGAGAGGGTGCGCTCTGTGGACATAGAGATCCTGTTGATTGTCGAACCACATTAAAAATTTATTGCCTTCTCTTTTATTTTTCTGTTGTCTTGTATGTGTACTTTGATTGTTTTGTTGATTTCTCTTTTCTAACAATTTCAATATCCTGAAGAATTGGGAAAAACACAATTCCACACACCCCCCCCCCCCAAAACAATAAGTTTGGGAGAACAAGGACTAGACCACAAATCCAACCGTCCAATGATCATTGTGTTGTTAGTTTGGTTTTATCAAAACCCAAACTCTAGATTGTTGATCTGTATGACAGCGTTTTGGTTTGTCTTTGACTGTTTGCAATCAAGTTGGAAGTTAGGAAGACCACAAAATTTAGCTTTGTTGTCTCCCCAGAAAGGGTAGGAAATGTTTGTGAGGGTAACATACTCATCTTGGCAGTATGACACTGGAATGAATATGAACATTGAGAAAGCAAGGATGAGATGTAAAAATGGTGGGAAAAGTTGCTTTGCCTCATGAAAATGAGAGTTTGATGATGGAAAAGAATGGTTTGACAATCAGAGTTATGAATTTAAGTTTTTACCATTCAAACAATAAAAAAAGGGGGAAAGAATTTCAATTTGGTTTCCAGGGAAAGAAGATGGAAATTAAGTTGGTGTTATAAAATTTCAAAGTAAGAAATGTAATCTATCATATGGTCAACTATAATGTATAGTTTATTAAGGTTGCTCTTTAACTATAATTACTGATCTTGACAATATTGTTGATCTCAATTAGCAATTTACACAAAGTTTAGAGCATAAATTAGACCATGTGATGACCATATTGTTAGATTAGCTTGAGTATTATGAACACAAAATTTGGCCTTTACTAACATTCTTATACTTGTCACAGATCAATTACACAATTTATTTCATATAAGACCCATCATGCCAAGGTTTACTCCAGGGGGGAGGAAAAAGCCATTTAATACATTGTATTTATGTCAAGCTTTACTCAAGTAAATCACATTGTTCTTTCTATTACAAAGAGTTTAGTTACTCCAAAAGTAATCTAGATACATTATATATTATTATAAAATTGATGTGGTATTGGAACATTCTTCTGGTGATTTTGGAGAAGACAAGAAAGGCTTTGGTGGGATGTCCAAGGCTTCTAAACTACTTCCAACATTTCAATCACTTTCTTCATGGATGGTCTATGTAATGGATTTGTTTGAATGCACCACAAACCAACTAAAACCATCTTTCTTGCAATTTCATTTTCCTCTGCTGTCACCACACCATGCAATAATCTAAGATCGCTACCATTTTCTATATGTTTGTAAATCCAATGTGGAAAATATATTGCACTTGTGTTGCTTGCTCCAGCCTTGATGTTTTTCCTTCCTCCAACCATCTCCAAAATCATCATTCCATAGCTATAAACGTCCGATTTGTGAGAGACTCCACCAATGTTTCGATTGAATACTTCTGGTGCTGTATATCCTATCGTCCCTCTAGGATCCATCATTGATATGATACTTTCCTTCCTTGTGCAAAGTTTAGCAAGCCCAAAATCTGAAATCTTGGGGAAAAAATCCTCATCCAAGAGTATGTTATGTGGTTTAATGTCAAGGTGAAAAATTCTAGTGTTGCAACCACGATGCAAATATTCGAGTCCTTGAGCCGCCCCTGTAGCAATTTGAAGTATTTTTTCCCATCCCAAGGGTGAAGTGATTTTCATGGGATTGTCATCATATATGAACTTTTCAAGTGATCCATTAGGCATGAACTCGTAGATGAGAGCTTTTTTAGTACCTTCTAAGCAAAATCCTGAAAGAGAAACAACATTTACATGAGATGTCCTACTAATGCTTGCAACTTCATTGATAAACTCTTCGCCCCCATTTCCTTTTGATCCATTGAGGAGTTTCACAGCCACAAGACGGCCATCAAGTAGCTTTCCTTTGTAAACATCACCATAACCTCCTTGACCTAATTTCTCTTTGAATGATATGGTCATTTGCTTTATATCATAGAATATATATCTTTTTATTGGTAGATGCTCATAACTTCTAATGATAGCTTCAAGATGTTCAAAAGATTTTGTTGATTTTGTTCTACGATAGAACAAAATACCACAGGCCAGCAATATTGAAATTGCAACAATGGTAGCACCTGTAAGATAAATCAAAGAGATGATGATGATCAACATTGAATTGTTTTTCTATTAAAAAAATAATAAAGAATTTTTTAAACAAAAAAAAAAAAAAATAGAAGAAATATAACCACGACCAGTTCAAAGTTTTGACATTTATTTCTGATATTGATTTTGTCCAAAGCTGAAAAGGCCAATCATTTTTAATAACGTAAAGAAGGATATACATAAAAGAGAAAAATTATCAATAGAGGCAAAATCCGGTATCTACTATCATTACCACTATTATAAAATAATTATCACACCTACTTCATTAGAAACTTTATATCATGGATTGAAAACCGAAGAGGTTTATCTAAAAACACTAAATTAAACAAATTTCAATATCATGAGCAAAAATTTGAGTCCATACGTGAATATTAATAATGTATAATAAAGAAAGAATTATGGGAGAGACAGAAGATGATTAGTATACTACCCACTGCAACCGCTGTTCTCCAATGTCCCCAAGTATTTCCTGCATTGATTATTGTGTAATTAGAAAACCAACTATTCTTAGAACACTAGATAACATCAATATGCAATCAGAAATTACTAAACGTATTGTAGAACCTAAAGCTAAAACAAAAATAAAAATAAAAAAATAAAAAATAAAAAAAGAAACTCAATACAAAAATGAAAATAAAAATCAAAACAACACTTTCCCTTTTGTATTTTTCTATACTCTGTTTTCTTTATGCGGTAAACTAAAGTCTAAGATGCATACTTCCAATAAGTTACATGGAAAACGCTGAGTTAACGCTGTAGAAGGATTAATGATTTATATGACTAGCATGGATAATTACATAAATGAATCAGACTTAAAAAAATTAATGCATTGATAAAAAAATAAAAAATAAAAAAGGTTAATGCAGGCTAGAGATGACAGACTGAATTAATATGGCAGCAGAAAAATGTATTGGCATATCTAGTAATTAATATTTCAGCTCCCTTTTCATTGTGGAAGTCTGTGTTTTTGATGTTGTTAGACTAATAAAACTTATATGATTTTATTTTTTCAATCAAGAAATCTGTGAAGAGAGACATAAAGACAAGTGTAACAGTGTCAGGACACAATGAACTATGTAGTCCATCATAACAATAGCAAAGAAACTGTTTTGTGGTGTTTGTAAATCCGCATCTCCCACCTCATCCTTCACAAGCTCCACAGACCTTCCTGTAGGACTTGTATTCTACATCAAATCCTTGATTCAGAGCTTCCTGGACTTTGTCCATTTCATTCCCAGAGCTGTTGAGGGCGGTACGAAAAATTGGAAGTGTAATATTACCGCGGCATCGTTTAAGGATTTGTTGCCACAAATTGATTGGAGAAGAATCATTTGCATAGTAAACAGTCTCTGTTTTGCCAACATCAAGAGTTCATGTAAAATTGTTTGTCAAAGGTCGGATTTCTTCAGGATATAGAAGTGGACAACCATAAAATAAAGTGAGGTTCTGAACAGTTGGAGAATAATTGAAAAGAGAGTAGTTCAAAGAAGTATTTATAAGTTTGGGAGAACAAGGAATAGACCACAGATCCAACCTTGCAATGGTCATTATATTGTTAAGTTGGTTAATTCTCAGAACCCGAAAATCTAGATAATTGATTTGTATGAAAGCGTTTTGGTTGTCTTTGCACTCAAGCTTGAAGCCTGGAAGACCACAAAATTCAGGTCTGTTGTCTCCCCAGAAAGGGTAGGAAATATTTGTGAGGTTTCCACACTCGTAGAGACGACTGCACTCGTTAAACTGGTGTCCATTATCCTTGCAGTATGACACCGGAATAAATGTAAAGATTGAGAAACCAAGGATGAGATGTAAAAATAGTGGGAAGAGCCGTGCAGACTCCATTGGAAGTGAGAGTTTTGATGGTGGAGAAGAACAAATGACTATTAAAAGTTTTTAATTGAAGCTTTAGAAAAGGAAAAGAAAAAGAAAGAGCAATCTGATTTTCAGGGAAAGAAGATGGAAATCAAGTTGATGTTTTAGAATTCTTAAAATAAGAAGTGTAATCAATCTTATGGTCAACTATAATAATTTATTAAGGTTGCTGGACCCCATTGATAGAGTGTGACCATTGTTACTGATTCTTACAATTTATTTTTTATCTCCATCACCATTTTCCAGAATGTTTTCGGCTTATGATGACCGATAATGTTGGATAGATGAGCTTGAAAATTATGAATACAAAATTTGGCTCCTTCAGTTCTTAAAAAAAATCGATAAAGCTTGAATAACTACAATTCTCTTTGGCACTCTTTGATAAAAAAATTATTTTTTATTTTTTGTTTTGTTTTTTTATTTTAAATTATATGTAATTTGTTTATTTTAATAATATATTAATATTAGTTGATAGGAGTTAGATATTTATATTAATTATAAATAAAAGGAGAAAAAAACCTAAATGAAAAATGAAACACAATTAAAAATTGTATTGGTTTTGTTTTCGTTTTAACTTTTTTCCTTTTTTAATATTTGTAATTAATTGATATGTCTGGTAATCTCTAACTATCATCAACTAATATTAACAAACAATTAAAGTATATAAGCTATACATAATTTAGAAAAAAAAAAAAAACAAAAAAATAATAAATAAATTTGTTATCAGACGGGATCTTACATTTTAACACATCTAAAATCCAAAAGAAAAAAATCCCCAACTTAATGAAGACTCATTTGAAAATTGCGTCTATCATTAGATTTTCAATTTAATGTTTAGAAACTGTAGAGGTACATATAGGTAGATATGTTTATACGTTTAACAAGAAATTTATTTATTTATTTTTTTTATCGATTTCATACTCAAATATTTGTATAGAAAACGAACATAAATTAGAGGCCAACCACCCATAGGCACTGCAAGATGAGTAAGAGCTCTGACTAGAAAGAAGAGTAAAAGAAAATCACATTTATCCTTCTTTAACAGAGAGTTTCGTTACTACAAAAGTAATATAGATACACTATTTATTATCCTAAAAATGATGTGGTACTGGAACATTTTTCTGGCGATCTTGGATAAGACAAGAAAGGCTTTGGTGGAATATCCAAGGCTTCTAAACTACCTTCCAACATTTCAATCACTTTATTCTGGATGGGCTGTCTGATGGATTTGTTTGAATGCACCACAAACCCACTAAAGCCATCTTTTTAACAACTTCATCTTCCTTTGCTGCCACTACTCCATGCAATCTCAGACCACTTCCAAGTTCAAGATGATTATAAATCCAATATGGAAAATATATTTCACTTGTGTTGCTCGCTCCAGCCTTGATGTTTTTCCTTCCTCCAACCATCTCCAAAATCATCATTCCTTAGCTATAAACATCAGACTTGTGAGAAACTTCTCCAAAGTTTCTATAGAATACTTCTGGAGCTATATATCCTATTGTCCCTCTAGGGTCCATCATCAAAACAATATTTTCCTCCCTTGCGCAGAGTTTAGCAAGCCCGAAATCTGAAATCTTGGGACAAAAATCCTCATCCAAGAGGATGTTATGTGGTTTAATGTCAAAGTGCAGAATTCTTGTGCTGCACCACCGGTGCAAATATTCGAGTCCTTGAGCTACCCCTATGGCAATTTGAAGCAGTTTTTCCCATCCCAATTGTGGAGTGGTATTCAAGGTATTATCATTTTATATGAACTTTTCAAGTGATCCATTAGGCGTGAACTCATAAATGAGAGCTCTTTTGCTACCTTCTAAAGAAAATCCTAAAAGAGTGACAACATTTATGTGAGAAGTTCTATTAATGCTTGCAACTTCATTGATAAATTCTTCACCATTTCCTTTAGATTCATTTAGGACTCTCACAGCCACAAGATGCCCATCAAGTAGCTTTCCTTTGTAAACATCACCATAACCTCCGTGACCTAATTTCTCTTTGAAAGTGGCTTTCCTTTGTAAACATCACCATAACCTCCGTGACCTAATTTCTCTTTGAATGATATGGTCATTCGCTTGATTTCGGAGAATCTGTATCTTTACGTTCAGATGTCCATAATTTTTAACCAAACCTTCAATATCTTTATCGGATTTAGTCATCTTTGAGAAAAACTTTGTTGATGATTTCCTACATCTAACAACGCAAATTATAACACAGGCCAGAAAAATTGCAACTGCTGCAGCAGTAACACCTGTAAGATAAATAAAAGACATAGCAATTGATTCAGGTTAAAGTAAATAAATTGTCAGACAATAATAAGGATAACAATAAGGTTATGATGATGGCTGAAAATAAGCAAAATTTTCCCATAATTGTCTTTAAGGGACGTCTCGTGGCTCTGTAAAAAACTCATTTTATCCAATTCAAGTGCAAATCTTATTAAAAGAATTATCCTGTCCAATAAAAAAAACAAAAATCTACAATCTCACAATTAGAGAAACTCCTTTAACGTGTAACAAGGGACCTCAAAACTATCGATGATAACAAGAGAGCAAATTAAGTCCGTATGTGAAGTAACAGACAAATTGGAGATGGAAGGGAAATTTGATTTGATCAATGATGATGATAAAAAACAAAATGCAAAGCACATGTCAAAAGAAATGAAAGAGACTCGACAATATTCTATTTCTTAACGTGTTATTTAGTTGGCATATTATAATAGGCAAAATCCTACTTCCACCAATACCAATTATAACAATACCGCCATATATTAGCTAGATTAGCAAGGACGACACAAACTACTAACGCCAAATCCCCAAAAGACAGCAACTAAAATTGTTCATCAAGGAAAGAATAGAATATATAACATACATTGACAAATAAGATACGGATAGAGGATAATTAGCATATTACCCAATATAATCTTGGTTTCCCAATTTGTAGGATCTTCTGCAATAAATTAACAGAAAGAAAAAGAATTAGAACATTAAAAACACCACAATAAAATTTATAAGCAGATTCTCAATCATCAACCAAAAGAGATAGAAGCAGAATCATGCCGATCAAAATAATAAAATACATAGTGTTACAGATACTGAAAACAAATGGCAGCAGAAAATGATATCTCACACACACACTCTCTCTCTCTCTCTCTCTATATATATATATATATATATATATTTATATAGAAACTTTAATGAATGACAAATATTTCCAGCAAAGAAAGGATTGCATATGAGCATAAAGTTTACCAAACTAGAAATAATGCAAGAAGAATTTATGTAGGATTTTAGACAAAAACATAGCAAAAAGGAAGGGGAAGAAGAAAGGAGCTTGAATTGGTGTGTTGAACACACTTTTTCATTTTTTGGATAAAACAAATAAACACAAGCGTATATAAATAGTAAACCATCTAATTTTCACTTAACACTGCAATAGTCATATTGCCAAAAGACAAGCCATACTTTGGCTACCTAATACAATAGTGTTTTAGCAAAAAAACTGAATGTACAGTAACTAATCATCACAAAACAACTTATAACAGCAACAAAAATATCATTACACTAACACTTCTCTTTGACACTTTTACTGGAAACACTAAAATCATCTCTTAATGTTTCAAACATGTTTCTAGGCAATGTTTTGGTTAAAATATCAGCAAGTTAGACTTCAGACCTGCAATGAACTAGTTTCACTTCACCATTTGTTTCAGCTTCTCTCACAGCATGATATTTGACTGGAATATGCTTTATTCTTCAATGTTGAATTGGATTTTCAGCAATGCAAATTGCAGACTTGTTGTCACAGTATATAATTGTACCTTCTTCTTGCCTTTCCATCAAATCCACAAACAGCTTTCTTAGCCATAAAGCTTGATTTGAAGCTGCTGCAGTAGTAATATATTCAGCTTCAGCTGTGGATTAGGCAATTGAACATTGTTTTTGTAAGCTCCATGAAAAAGGACCTGAACCAAAAGAAAATAAGTACTCTGAAGTACTTTTTGAATCCTCCATGATGCCAGCCCAATCACTATCAACATAACCTATCAGCTTGCTCCTTCTTCTTGCTTCAAAAACCAAACACCATAGTCTATAGGGCCTCTAATGTACCTTAGCACTCTTTTGGCTGCAGAATAATGCATATGTGATGGAGCATGTATAAATCTGGAAAGTAAACTCACAAACAACATAATGTCGGGTCTAGATTTACATAAATACAGCAAACTCCCAATAAGGCTTCTGTAAAATGAAACTTCAATCTTGGCATCACCATCTTCGAGTTCAAATTTTTGATTGTAAACCATTGGAGTGTCAACTGGATTACACTTCTCCATATCAAACATTTTGAGTAGTTCCATAGCATACTTCTTTTAGGATAAGAAAATGCCATAACTAGATTGATATATCTTCATGCCAAGAAAGTAGTTCATCACTCCTAAATCTGACATTTCAAACACTTTTTGCATTTCAGATTTGAACTCCAACACACTTTGTGAATCTCCTCGTGTAACAAATAAGTCATCAACATATAGAGAAACAATCAATTTTTCATTATTTGAACTTGACTTCACGTACCAGGTAGGCTCATTCTCACTCTTTTTAAATCCCTTCTCCATAAGGTGTGAGTCAATTTTGCTATACCAAGCTATAGGATCTTGTTTCAAGCCATAAAGAGCCTTATGCAGCTTATAAACTTTGTCTTCCTTTCCCTGAACAACAAAGCCTTCAGGTCGTTCAACATACACTTCTTCTTGCAAGTAACCATTTACAAATGCAAATTTCACATCTAAATGGTAAACTTTCCAACCTTTTTAAGCAGCAAGAGCTATTAGAAATCTGATTGTTTCATGCCTTGCAACTGGTGCAAACATATCTCCATAATCAATACCTGGTTGCTACACATAACTCTTAGCTACCAATCTTGCTTTATGCTTGTTTATAGTACCATCTGCATTGAGTTTGGTCCTAAAGACCCACTACACTCCAATTGCTTTTTTGCCTTGAGGTTGGTTCACCAATTCCCAAGTTTTGTTTTTGTTTATCATATTGATTTTAGTTTCCATGGTTTCTCTCCATGTCTCGAACTGATTTGCATCATAGAAAGTAATTGGATCACACAAAGCTAGGATGCATCTCTCATATACATCAATCAAGAGTCTTGTACCTCGGACATCAATTAAGGATCTTATATCTCGGACATCGGTCAGGAGTCTTGTACCTCGGACATCGATCAGGGGTCTTGTATCTCGGACATCGGTCAAGAGTCTTGTATCTCAGACATCGATCAGGGGGCTTGTACCTCGGACATCGGTCGAGGGTCTTGTACCTCAGACATCGGATAGGGGTCTTGTACCTTAGATGCTTCTCTCATATTCATCAGTCAAGGATTTTGTACCTTAGATTCCAACAGCGAATTCATCATTTGTATCAGTCTCCTCCTGAATTTCATCATGTTTTTGGATAAAATTATTTCTAAGGCTCAAACTTCACTCTTTTCCCAATTCCATGCTACTACAAAACTTTTATCTTTCATTCCAACATTTAGAATTTCACTTCCATGTTGATCATATATTATGCAAGACTTATCTTGAAAATTCAAAGAATATCCATTTTCAAGCATTTGTCCCACACACAACAAGCTTTGATTAATTTTGGGCATATATAACACATTTGAAATGAATTTAGTACTTGTTGAAGTTTCTGCAGCCACATCTCTTTTGCCTTAAACTTGAATAAAGTCTCTATTTCCAATTTGGACTTTGGCAACAAAGCTTATATCCAACCTTTTGAAGAGATCAGCATCATGTGTTATATGTTGAATGCAGCCACTAACCACCAACCAAGCTTCTTAGCTATCACTTTTTGGATAACATGTAGCAACAAATAGCTTTTCCTCACTTTGCCATGCTTCATCAGCAACTTGTACCTCAGACATCAGACAGGGGTGGTGTACCTCAGACACTTCTCTCGGATGCATCAGTGAAAGGTCTTGTACCTCGAATGCTTCTCTCATATACATCAGTAAAGGATTTTGTACCTTAGATTCCAATAGCGTCTTCATCATTTGTATCGATCTCCTCCTAAATTTCATCATGTTCTTGGATAAAATTCTTTTCCGAGGCTCGAACTTCACTCTTTTGCCAATTCCATTCTACTACCAAACTTTTATCTTTCATTCCAACATTTAGAATTTCACTTCCATGTTGATCATATATTGTGCAAGACTTATCTTGAAAATTCAAAGAATATCCATTCTAAAGCATTTGTCCCACACTCAACAAGCTTTGATTAATTTCGGGTGCACATAACACATTTGAAATGAGTTTAGTACCTGTTGAAGTTTCCACAGCCACATCTTTTTTGCCTTAAACTTGAATAAAGTCTCCATTTCCAATTTGAACTTTGGAAACAAAGCTTCTATCCAACCTTTTGAAGAGATCAGCATTATGTGTCATATGTTGAGTGCAGCCACTATCCACCAACCAAGCTTCTTTGCTATCGTTTTCTGTATAGCATGTAGCAACAAACAGCCTTTCCTCACTTTGCCATGCTTCATCACCAACTTGTACCTGATATGCTTCTTGTACTGGTCCTCCTTTGCTTTTGCATACCTTTTTAACATGTTGAAGTTTTTTGCAAGCTCTACATTGAACATTAGGCCTAAACCAACAATATTTTTCAGAATGGTCATCCTTTTTGCAATGAGAGCACTTGATAAACTTCTTTCTTTCACCCTCTCTGCTTGTACCAGCACCATATCTTCCTTTATCTTTACTTCCTCCACCTTGCTACTTCCTTTGGTTATTATTTGCCGGAGCCTTAGCTTTTTGCAGTGCTAGAAAAACACTTTCTGAGTTTTTTTTTTTTTTTAAATGTCTTGTAGATTTTCTTTGTTCAATTTCTTGTAAAGCATTAACAAGCTCTAACAAAGAAATTTGATTCAGGTCTCTTGACTCCCCCAAGGATGAGATATTTGCTTCGAACTTCTCTGGTAAGCTGACCAGCACTTTCTCCACCACTTTTCTATCTCCTAACTTCTCTCCAAGAGTTCTAATCTAGTTTACTACCTTCATGAGTCTGTCAATGAAGTCTTTTACCAACTCAAAATCCTTCATTCTTAAAGTTTCGAACTCCCTCCTTAAGTTCAATACCTGCATTTGTCTTATTCTTGCACTTCCCTGGAACTCTTCTTTAAGCTTGTCCCAGACCTCTTTAGTTGTAGTGCAAGCCATAATTCTAGTGAACATCACTTCTGAAATCCCAGCATGCAAGGCAGATAAAATCTTAAAATTTTTAGGAACTTCCTCACTATGTTGCATTATTTGAGTAATAATGGGATTTGCTATCAAAGGGGGAGAGTTTCTCTTGGTCTCTACAACTTTCCACAAGTCAAAAGTTTGAAGGTAAGCTTTCATCTTTATAGACCATATGGATAATTTTCTCCAGAAAATATAAAAGGTGATGGAGCAGAAAAATGAGTTGAAGCCATTTAAAAAAAGGAAGAAAAGGTAGAAGGAATGTTTCTGTACCATTTGTAGGATTTTAGACAAAAACACAGCAAAAAGGAAGGGGAAGAAGAAAGGAGCTTGAACTGGTGTGTTGAACACACCTTTTCATTTTTTGGATAAAACATAGAAACACAAGCTTACATAAACAGCAAACCACCTAATTTTCACCTAACACTGCAATAATCATACTGCAAAAAAAAAAAGCAATACTTTGGCTACCTAATACAACAATGTTTTAGCAAAAAAGCTGGATGTACAGTAACTAACCATTACAAAAAAACTTATGACAGCAACAAAAGTGTCATTACACTAACAATTTATAATTTCTGCAATGTGCATATGGCAATTAAGCAACTTTGAGAAGAAATTTCTTAGAAGAGAGGATGTTGATATCTAGGTAGTATATAACTATAGATCAGTTTTTAAGGTAGTTTGTTCAGGTTTTTTATACCATAAGTTGGGAGTAAAATAAAACAAGTCATCAGTTTAATATTTTCAAACATTGATAAAAATAAATAAATAAGTAAATAAATAAATAAACATGTCACCAGTTTATTTTTTTAATTGAATAAACTTCATACTTGAAGGTTGCAATTGTTAAGTAATCTTTAATAAATAATTGGTTAACAATATATAATAAAACTAAAACTTAACCACACACACAATGTCATTATACCATAATGTTTGTATATAAAGAACTTCAAGCTTGAAAAAAAAATTTGCATATATGTATATAGATGACATGACACTCTGATATGAATATATAATATATAATATGTATTTATTATAAATGGGATTTTTTTAATAAGTACACAGATTAATATAAATAAAAATATGATTATGTTTTGATGTGCCAGTAATTAATAATTATTCTAAAGGTTGACGTGGATGGTCAAAAACAACTAAATGAAGAAATTGTTATATATATTCGTTGGATGGTTGACATGTTCAACGATGCAGGCGTGGAAAGAATTCCAACCAATCGCACTTCAATTGTCTATAAAAAATAAAATTAAAACACACATACTTTTTGATCATGCTTTTGTAGGGCCAAACAAATTACAAGGATTGGATCATCTCACTAAGAGTGTTTTATCTCTCTCTAGTCAAACAAAGAGTACACACACACACACACACACACACACACACACACACACACACACACACACACACAGAGGTAAAACAGCTTCAACATCCAAAAACTCTAATGACCAAGGAGAGCCATATTTAATCAAATTAAACCCAATTGTCTAAACTCTGTAGCTTAGAAAATATCTACAAGCTAGTTTTCAGTTGGAGTCGATTTTAGCTATTGTTTGGTAAAGACTAAAGACCAAATAACTACATTACAAGTTAGTACTAAATATTGGTTAATGAAACAGAGAACTAATGGAAAATGGTGGAGGAGAGTCCTAGTAGCTATAGTAAAATTCCATCATTTGGAGTTTGATTTGCCCAAATTAGAGTTTGCAACTAATACTACATATATCAGCATATAATAAGTACCAATAGCAAGAAAGTAACAGTCTAACAGATAAACAAGATAAACAAATTTACTAAGCATCAATATTTCTGTCTTTATTTATTTGGACTCTCTTGAGATTAATGCGTAGTATTATTATAAATGTGCTAAAACTATATATACATACATATATATATATATATATATATATAAACAAAGCAATAAAATAAAATAAAATAAAATAAAAAAGAAACATGAGCATACCAGGGCGACACATTATGGGTTGGGGTTTGCTTTTATGGCAATAGTAGAGGAATTCATTAGTGGTGACATTAGATCCGCATCTCCCACCTGACCCTTCACATCCTTTACACGGAAAAGCTATTTGGTAGTTGTAATCTACATCAAAACCTTCTTTCACAGCTTTATCTAATTCTTCTCTTCCAACCTCAGGGCTGTTCACATCTTTAGAACTCTGTAAAATAGGAACTTTGAGAGGTTTACATGACCCACGAGCTTCAGAAAGAATTTTGGTATCATTAAATGGGTCATCTGTGTCATAGTAAATGGTCTGGATGGCCCTATTGCTTAAGTTGCAACTAAAGTTATTTGAAAGAGGTAGTTTTTGGCAGCCATAAATCAATGTCAGGTTTTCAACGTTTGGAGCATAATCAAAGAGAGTGTAGTTCAAGGTGATGGCAACAAAATCATTTTCGATGCAGAGAGTACCGTATAGATCCGTTCTCGCAATTTTCATTATATTAACTGGTTTTTTGATGTCCAAAACATGAAACCTTTGACCACTGATTTTAATAAGCTGTTTGATGTTTCGACATTATGAGTAAAATAATCCTCAAATCTGGTCGGCTATATATGTGTTTACAAGCTGCTGGTTAGAGACAAAAGAGGAGGAGATTTCCAGGTTCCAAAACGACAACACTTTGCTGCCACATTAGTTAATAAAGGGCATAAAGTTATTTTAGAGGTTGCCTGCCACGTTGGAGCTGCTGGGATTAATTGAATGCATCGTTTTGTTGTTTCTGGAAATATATATATGTATTTTGGTCTTCCTCTTCAGATATCAGATATAGAAAAACAGAGAGGGAAAAAGAGAGAAAGGTTGTAGATCTGTATATAGAGCTATGTGTGAAAAAGAATTCTTTGACTTTTGAGAGCCATTCTTTCTTGTTTTCTTTGTGTTCTCAACGTGGGTTTGAGAGAGATCTTTATGGAGATCGAAGAGTGAGTGGGTGTATTGGGTTATTGGGTTTTTGCTTTGGGAATTCTTGTGTGAATCCTCCATTAGAGGGTCTGTAACTGAGCTTGTAAACACTACATTTACATAGTGCAGAAAGCTCAACACTTGAGCAACGAGGACATAGGTCGATTTTTACCGGACCTCGGTAAATTTGTGTGTCTTTGTTCAATTTCTTTATTATAGAAATAGTTCCAGAGTTATACAACAGTGGTATCAGAGCTTGTGTTCTAATCTTGGGGAACATTTCTCTGATTCGTGTCTTTTTGCAATTTGGGTTCACTTTCGATTCTTGGTCAAATTAATTATGCAATTGGGTTTTCTTTTCAATTTTCAACAATGTCAGCCAAGTTGGAATTGGAGGTCTTCAACGGGAAAGGTGATTTCCTTTTATGGCATAAGAAAATGAGAGTAATCTTGGTATAGATGAAGGTGGCCAAAGCGATTGACAACTCCTTCTCTGAGTCAATTACTGAAGAAAAGAAGATGGAGATGGACGAAATAGCCATAAGCACAATCATCTTACATCTTTCAGATAATGTTCTAAGGAAGGTGGATGACATCCAAACCACGGCTTAAATGTGGACCTGATTGGAACAACTCTATCTGGTAAAATCACTCCCTAATCGAATCTTATTGCTTGAACAATTTTTTGGCTTCAAAATGGATGTTACTAAAGACTTAGATGCCAATCTTGATGCTTTTAATAGATTGATTTTAGATCTTGCTTATTGTAAGTTGTCTTTAGTGATGAACATAATGCTGTGATATTGCTTAATTCTTTGCCAGAAACATATAAAAAGGTCAAAAATGCAATTAAATATGGTAGGGATGAGTTGTCCTTAGAAATAGTTGTGAGTGCCCTAAAGTCTAGAGATTTAGAGTTAAAATCTGAAAACAAAAGGGAAGGACTCAATGTAAGAGGTAGGAGTGTCAATAGAAGTTAGGGTCATAATGACCATAGAAGTAAATCTAGAGACAATTACAGGTCTAAGTCTAGGCCTAGAGGTAAGAAATGTTTCTATTGTAAGAAAGAAGGTCACTTCATTTAGAGTTTTTTTAACAAAAAAAGAGATGAAAAACAAAACGGCCAAGAAAGTGGAGACTTGGCCATAGTCTCCACTAATTCAGACCCTGCAAAGGTTCTTGCTGTAACTTCTGAACAAAACTGCTCGAGTGGGTATTAGATTCTGGCTGTTCATTTCATATGTGTCCAAGCTTGGATTCCTTTCAATCCTACACTAAGTGTGATGGTGTTCAAGTGCTTCTAGGTAATAACCTGTCCTACCAAGTTGTTGGCATTGGTGATATTCAGTTACAAATGTATGATGACATTGTGAAAACTCTTTCTTCTGTGAGACATGTACCATGTTTAAAACGAAATCTGATTTCTCTTGGAATGCTTGATGATTTTGGTTATTCATGCAAAACTGAAAATGGTGTAATGAAAATTACTAAAGGTGCATATGTTGCCATGAAAGGTGTTAAGAAAAATGGCTTGTATGTTTTACTTGGTAAACTGTTATTAATTCTAGTAATGCATCTGTCGGATCATTTGTGAATAAAACAAATCTGTGGCATAATATATTGGGCCATATTAGTGAAAAAGGCTTGTATTATTTGAATTAACAAGGTGTATTTGGCAAGGATATGATCAGCAAACTTGATCTTTGTGAAAATTGTGTTTTAGGAAAACAACACAGGTTGAGTTTTAACTTGAGTACAAGTAAAGGTAAATTTGATTTAGATTATATGCATGCTGATGTATGGGGCCCTGCCAAAATACAAACTCAAAGTGGAAATAGATATATTTTTTTTTTATCTATTATTGATGATCATTCTAGAAAGGTATGGATTTATTTGTTGAAATCCAAGGATGAAGCTTTTACAAAGTTTAAAGAATGGAAGTTACTTGTTGACAATCAAACTAATAAACTTGTTAAAGCTTTAAGGACTGATAATGGTTTGGAATTTTGTAATAATGAGTTTGATATTTTTTGTAAAAACCATGGTATTTTAAGGCATAGAACAGTAAAGCACACATCATAACAAAATGGTGTAGCTGAAAGGATGAAATGACACTGCTTAACAAAGTAAGATGTATGCTTGTGTCTTCTGGATTGCCAAATTTATTTTGGGGTGAAGCTATTATGACTGTCATACACTTGGTTAATTTGTTTCCATCTACTATTTTAGAGTTTAAATCCCCTAAACATGTTTGGTCTGGAAAGCAACCAGATTATAACAATCTTAGAGTGTTTGGTTGTGCTGCTTATGCACACCAATCTGAAGGAAAACTTGAACCTAGAAGTGTGAAATGTATTTTCTTTGGTTATGCTCAATGTGTCAAGGGATTTAGGTTGTGGGTTAGAGAAAATTCAGGTTTTAAAGTCATAATAAGCAAGGATGTGATATTTGATGAAAATACAATACCTTGCAAAGTTATTAACCCTGCAGGTACATAATTTGAGCACAAATTGGATAAGAAACAGCTTGAATTATCCACTTAGGTGGAGAACCAAGATGGTGATGATAATGGTCAAGGTGCTGATGAGTTTGAGAGGCAGCCAGCTGATGAAGAGAGTGAATTAATTGGATCAAAGACACCAGCCACATCACTTTCTGATGAAGACACAATTGAAGAGCAAATGGTACAGTAGTCTCCAAGGTCGAATCAAAGATTAGTCGCATCACCTGGTTATTTGTTAACTAGAGATAGAGCAAGGAGGCAAATTAAACCCAACATGAGGTACAACTATGTAGATTATATAGCTTATGTTTTGGTTGCATATCAAGACTTGGTAGACAATGAACCAAGGTCTTATATGAAGGCTGTGAGGTCTAAGCAAGCAACTCAGTGGATTGAAGCTATGAAAGAAGAAATGAAGTCACTGCATGAGAATAAAACATGGGACTTAGTATTAGCTCCTACATATCAGAAAATCATAGATTACAAGTGGATTTATAAGGTCAAAGAAGGTATTACAAGTGCTGAACTAGTGAGGTTTAAAGCCAGACTTGTGGCTAAGGGTTTTACATAGGTGGAGGGAATAGATTATAATGAGATCTTCTCTCCAGTTGTGAAGTACACAACAATAAGAACCATTTTGGCCTTAGTAACTCAGTTTAATTGGGAAGTGGAGCAGCTTGATGTAAAGACAGCCTTTCTACATGGAAGATTGGAAGAAACCATCTATATGAGACAACATCAAGGCTTCGAAGTTAAGAAAAAGGTGGAGAGCTTGTGTGCTTACTTAAGAAACCATTATATGGTCTCAAACAATCACCAAGGCAGTGGTACAAAAGATTTGATTCTTTTATGATAGAAGCTAGATTTATAAGAAGTGGTTTTGATAGTTGCCTATATTTTAAGGATACTATGAGTGATAGAGCTGTCTATCTTCTTTTATATGTTGATGATATGTTAGTGGCTGGTCCAAATCTGAAGGTAATACAATCAGTCAAGGAGTTGCTTAAATCTGAATTTGATATGAAGGATCTAAAGGCAGCAAAGAAGATTTTAGGAATATCAATTGCTAAAGATAGGAGAAAATCAGAGATGAAGTTGCTGCAAACTTCTTACTTGCAGAAAGTTATTTCAAGGTTTGCTATGGCTAATGCTAAGGTGGTAAATGTTCCACTTGAAGGACATTTTAGATTTGCTATGGTTAATGCTAAGGTGGTAAATGTTCCACTTGGAGGACATTTCAAACTTTCAACTGATGCTGTTGGTTCAGTTATGTATACAATGATTTGTACAAGGCCGGATCTTGCGCATGCTATTAGTGTTCTTAGCATATATATTGCCAATCCGGGTAAAACGCATTGGGAGGGTATGATATGGTTGGTTAGATATGTGAAGCAGACTTTGTATGAAGGATTAATCTAAAAAGGTAATCAAGAGAGGGTTGAGCTTAATGGTTACTTAGATTCAGATTATGCAGGAGATAGGAACAAGGGAAGGTCCATTTCATCTTATGCATTTACTTTGTGTGGGAATTGCATAAGCTGGAAATCTCAATTACAACCAATTGTGGCATTGTCAACAATAGAGGCAAAGTATATAGCAACTAGAAGCTGCCAAGGAGGCAATTTGGCTTAAAGGATTGCTAATGGAGTTGAAGGTGCTTGATGGAGAGGTTGTGTTATACTCTGACGGCCAAAGTACAATTCATTTGTGCAAGAATCCTGTCATCCATGAGAGGTCTAAACATATTCAAGTCAAGTACCACTTCATTCGTGACATGGTAACTCAACAAGTCTTTCAACTGGAGAAGATACCAACTGAATTTAATCCCTCTGATATGGGAACTAAAGTCCTGCCTGTGAGCAAGTTTAATACCTGCAATAGCTTGCTCAGAGTAGGAGTAGGCTGAACTTGGTGAGAGTTGAAGATTGCTGGGATGGTGTTGTAAATTTCTGTATCTGATGATGATTTGAGGATTAGGTGAAGATATGTGAGTAAAATAATCCTCAAATCTGATCAGTTATATATGTGTTTACAAGTTGCTGGTCAGAGAAGAAAGAAAGAATAGTAGATTTCTAAGTTCCAAAACAACAACACTTTGCTGCCACATCAGTTAATAAAGGGCAGAAAGTTATTTCACAGGTTGCTTGCCACGTTAGAGCTGCTGGGATTAATTGAACGCACCATTTTGTTGTTTCTAGAAATACATATATATGTATTTTGGTCTTCTTCTTCAGATATTAGATATAGAAAAACAGAGAGGGAAAAAGAGAGAAAGGTTGTAGACCCGTATATAGAGCTATGTGTGAAAAAGAATCCTTTGAGTTTTGAGAGCCATTCTTTCTTGTTTTCTTTGTGTTCTTAACATAGGTTTAAGAGAGATCTTTGTGGAGATCGAAGACTGAATGGGTGTATTGGGTTTTTGGCTTTTGGCTTTGGGAATTCTTGTGTGAATCCTCCATTAGAGGGTCTATAACTAAGCTTGTAAATCAACACCTGAGCAACGAGGACGTAGGCCAATTTTGACCGAACCTCGATAAATTTGTGTGTCTTTGTTTAGTTTCTTTATTATAGAAATAGTTCTAGAATTATACAAAAGGAACTCAATCTTGAAGCCTTGCCGACCGGAGGATCGGGGTCTGACATCAGTTCCTTAGAAAGGTTGGGAAATGTTTTAAGGTCACCACAATCGTAGGGAGGACCGCACTCCACATAGAGTCCTTCTTCTTCGCTGCTGCTGTAGTGAGATATTGATGAGAAAGCTGTAGAGAAGATGAAGATGGTGATGAGGGGTTTTAGGATGAAAGATGATGGATCCATAAGTGAAAAGGCTCTCTCATGCATGGAAATTTTTTTTAAGATAATGTTTTGGAAAGAAAAATCAATGAAGCATGATATTTGTCAAATAAATAACACTGTCAAACAAATAAAAGACATGCCAAAAACTTTGTTCTACAAGTTTATAATTATAATGAACTCTGCTCTACAAATTGGTTGCTCTACAAATTGGTTTGGTTTGATGAAGAAAAGTTGGGACCTGTTGTTCAAATTTTCCACGAGAGAGAGAGACAGAGAGATAGAGAGAGAGATGGCTATTGATTGACTGTAGAGGAGGATGTTCCAAGAATATTCATTATAGTTTCTTTGCACCCAGAGGCGCTATTGAGTTTCCTTCATAGAATTGTCTACGAAAAAGACGAGAGTCAACCAGTTCAAAACCATTATTGTTTTTATTTCCTTTTTAACATTAGATTTTATTATTTATCATTATTATTTTTATATCCCAAAAGTGAAGAAGAAGACTATTTTTGATTGTAGGTAAAACTTAATTTCTTTCCTTTGCAAAACAAAATCACACAAGCACTTTTTTTCTTTTTCTTTTTTTTTTTTGAACACTGATTTAAGGACATGAAAATTTGTAGACCAACCCATTTTTATAAAAAATAATATAAATAATTATTTATAAATAATATATATATAATTAGCTAGAAATTTATAAATAATATATATATATAATTAGCTAGAACTTAGGATTCATATTTAGGTTTTATATACATATATAGAATAATTATCATATTAAAACATTTTAATTTTAAAAGGTCAGAATGAAGTATAAATGGCCATTCTACCCAAATTAATTTACATTATATCCTAACTTTAAAATTTTAGATATTTTGGTGTGATAATTATTATATATATATATATATATATATAATTAGTTTTAAATCAAAATGACCTGATAGTTCTTTATTAGCCTTTGTATTACATAAAAAACTAGGATTTAAAATTAAATAATGGTCAAATATAAATTTTGTAATATACTAAAATTCTATTTTAAAAAAAAAAATAAACCTATCGGAATCCATTGATAAATAGATGCAATTTTTCATGTCAACCCTTAATATGATCTACTCGCAAAAAAAAGGAAGTCCTGATATTAAGACCAGATTTGAGCTTATGTATAATTTTGATATAATAAGGACAAAATGATGACATTATTATAAGAACTTCCTATGTGGCAAGTCAAGTCATCCATGTTACTTACCAAAAATTTAATTACCAATCAAATTTTAAAAAATACAATTAACCTTTTATAGCAATTTTTAGTGGTTCTATGTAAATCTAAAAGGGTTGTCACTTTTTTTTTTTTAGGTTTAATTAAAAAAATAAAACATATTTAAATGATGTGATATTTTGTAAATAATGTGGTTTGCCATATAGGTTTTCGTTACTGTAAGTTCCTTATTATCTTTTCACTTGGAGTATTATATTTTTATTATTATATGTAACATATATTACTAAATATGTAACATCATTTTTTTTCATTACAAATATAGTAAACGTTAATCCCCCCAAAAGAAAAAAAAAACTACAGTAAATTAAAAAATAGAATAACAAATGTTGATCATAATGTTGTTTGGTAAAATGACAATAAATTAAGAATAAAAATAATATTAACTTTTAAATAAGGGTTAAATTTGGAATTATAATGGATAATTAGAGAAATTAAAATCAAAATCTTTTGATACTTCTTAAAAACACTTACCAAAAAATATAGATTCTTCTAAAATCAGAATTTTTAAATTTCACTAAACACTTAAAAGTGACTATAAAATCTTGGATAATCAATTTTAGAGCTTTAAAATCAATCCCGAACAAAATCTTAATCATTGAAAATCTTACACAAATTTAGGATAATCATTTCAAATGAATAGGTGAGAGAAATTTTTTTTTAAAAGATCGAAATAGCCCTAAAAAGAGCTCATACTAATGTTTTCTTTCAAAACTACCTTCGAGCGATTGGTTGTTTTATTATAGATAAGTGATACATCCACAATATATATACACTGCCATATGCTAAACTTAAACATTTATAAAGCCGGCCTTCAATATTCAAGCCAGCTTGTGCATGGGTCATGAGTTAAAGCATCTTTAATGGGCTTTCTAAAAGCCCATTCTCTTCTTCATTTTAAAAAGTCATATTTTATTTTTATAATTTAATAGACTTTTTAAAATAAAAAACTAAAATGAAGAGGATGACTTAGCGCTTCCAATGTAGAAAATCAAAATTCACTCTCTGTATAAAATTTTTAATGAACTCGTTTATTGTTATACGATTTTCCATGCAAAATTTTATTTGGTGTAGGGAGGGGGAAAAACATGTGAATTATAATTTCATGGGAAAATGTAAAATAAAAATAATTATAGAAATTACTGTTAGAGTGGGATTAAAAAAGAAATATTGTTGATCTAAATCAGCATTTTCGATTCACCAAATATATATATATATATATATATATATATCAGTATTTTAACAATGCTTTTGACATGTGGTATGTCGGATAGATGAGCTCGAGCATTATGAACACAAAATTTGGCTTCTCAGTTCTCTTAAACATATTTATAAAGCTTGAATAACTACTCTAGTTCTCTTACATTTAAGTCTTAATACATTCAAAAGCCAAGAGAGAAAATCCCTAACTTAATGAAGACTATTTGAAAATTTTCCTTTGTCATTAGAATCTCATTGTAATGTTTAGAAAAAGTAGAGGTACATTTGAAAATTGCTTCAGTTCATCATACTTAATCTTTGTATAGAAAAAGAAACTAAATTAGAGGCCAACCACCCATTGGAACTGCAAGATGAACAAGAGCTCTAACATCGATCACATTGATCTTTCTATAACATAGAGTTTAGTTGCTTCAAAAGTAATCTTGATAAATTATATATCATCATAAAATTGATGTGGTACTGGAAAATTCTTCTGGTGATTTTGGAGAAGACAAGAAAGGCTTTGGGGGGATGTGTAAGGCTTCTAAACTGCCTTCCAACATTTCAATCACTTTCTTCATGGATGGTCTCTCTGATGGATTTGTTTGAATGCACCACAAACCCACTAAAACCATCTTTCATGCAATTTCATCTTCCTCTGCTGTCACCACACCATGCAATAATCTAAGATCACAGCCCTGTTCAAGATGCTTATATATCCAATGTGGAAAATATATTTCACTTGTGTTGGTTACTCCAACCTTGATGTTTCTCCTTCCTCCAACCATCTCTAGAATCATCATTCCATAGCTACAAACATCGGACTTATAAGAAACTCCTCCAAAGTTTCGATTGGAAACTTCAAGAGCTATATAGCCTATTGTTCCTCTAGCATCTTCCATCGATATGATACTCTCCTTCCTTTCACAAAGTTTAGCTAGTCCAAAATCAGAAATTTTTGGGCAAAAATCCTTATCCAAGAGAATGTTATGTGGTTTGATGTCAAAGTGCAAAATTCTGGTGTTACAACCACGGTGCAAATCGTGGAGCCCTTCAGCAATCCCTTTGGCAATTTGGAGTAGCTCTTTCCATTCTAACTGTGGAGTGGTTTGCATAGGATTTTCATTGTATATGAACTTTTCAAGTGATCCATTTGACATGAACTCATAAACAAGAGCTCTCTTGCTACCTTCTAAGCAAAATCCTACAAGAGTGACAACATTTATGTGAGATGTTCTGCTAATGCTTGCAACTTCATTAATAAATTCTTCACCATTTCCTTTGGATTCATTAAGGAGTTTCACAGCTACAAGACGCCCATCGAGTAGCTTTCCTTTGTATACATCACCATATCCTCCTCGACCTAATTTTTGTTTGAATGATATGGTCATTTGCTTGATACCAGAGAATCTGAATCTTTTGACATGTAGATGTCCATAACTTCTAATGAAACCTTCAATGTCTTTATCAGATTTAGTCATATTTGAGAAAAACTTTATTGACAATTTCTCACTTCTAATAACGCACATTATAACAAAGGTCAGCGATATAACAATTGCTGCAGAAATAACACCTGTAAGAAAAATGAAAGAGATGATTCAGGTGAAAGTAAACAAATTGTCAGCCAATTATGAGTACAACAATATGATTGTCTTAAAAAGACATCTAAGGGCTCCATACATATGGCATTGATCCAATTTAGGTGAAAATCTTATTAAAAGACTTACCTTGTCCAATAAAAGAAAAAAATCTAAAATTCTGCTATTAACAAAAGGAGAAATTTGTCCAATAGTAACAAATGGAGCCTCCACAGGTTGACATCCGATCCAACCTAGTAGTAAGCAATCCGCCAAAAGCAACCAAAATATTCCTTGGTGAATAGGGCGAAAACTTGAACTACGCACATACATATTGTTAAAAAAAGGTAAAGCCAACAGACATATAAAAACTGGTGCTATTGCGGCTACACCTCCCGATTTGTCAGGTATACTACGAAGAATGGCATGGATCGTAATGGTCATTATGTTAATTAATTGGTTAGTACTGAGAATATGAGCTCCAGCTCATTGATTTCTTTGAAAGGCCACTTGTTGGCTGCCCTTGCATTGAAGTTGAAGCAGTAGGGACTGCATAATTGGACAATGTTATATCTTCCTAGAGGGAAGAAAGCATTTTTGCATGTGCCCACGAAACTTGCAGACATGGCTGCAATTGGTAATCTTTTCAGAAGCAGTGATAACATGATAAAAATGTGGTGAAGTTGAAGATGATGGTGACTAGGGGCTTTTAAATGATGATAACAAGAGAGGAAATTAAGTCCATATGTGAAGACTTTCATTGACAATGATGCTAAGAATAAAACGCAAAGTACTTGTCGAAAGAAATTAAAGAAAGATCAATACCAATTATAACAATACCATTATGCATTGTAGCAAGGAAGAGAGAAATTACTAATCACACCCAAAACACAGCAACTAAAGATGTTCATTAAGGAAAGAGTACAATAACACATATTCTAAAAGGAAATGGATAGAGGATAATTAGTATAGTACCTATTAAAATCTTGATTTTCCAATTACTAGAACTTTGCGATAAATTAACAGAAAATGAAAAAGCATTAGAACATCCAAAAAAAAAAAAAAAAAAAAACACAAAGCATTATGAGATTTTATAAGCAGATTATGTATCATCAACCAAAAAAGATGGAAGGGGAAGAGACTACAGCATGGATTATTTGTCCAAGTCAAAATAAGAAAGTGCATAGTGTTACAGACAGAAAAACAAATGACAGCAGAAAATCAGTTTATGAGGATCATGGTTTTAAAGTTTAGTATGACTAGGTTATTCATAATACCATAAATTGGGATTAAAAGAAGTCACTAATTTAATATTTCAAACCTTGATAAAATAGAAAATAATTATCTTTCGATTAAGAAAAAATCTAGCAATCTGCAGGGCTGCAGCTTTACAAGTTTAATTACGTAAAAAAATAAAATAAAATAAAAGAATGAAATTTAGGCCATATGGAATTAAATGACTGCGTTTTGAGCACTGATATATAAGGCTTTAGTATGTTTTATTTATTTATTTATTTTTAATTTTTGTTCTGGGATTCACAAGGTTTTAGTAGAACCATGCATGTTTTTTAGTCAGCGTAAACATGATCAAATAGAAACTAAAGAAGTTTTCTGGTTAGTTTGCCAAGCCTAGTTCTCTATGAAATTTCTTCCATGCTTAAACTTAATAATACCCCAAAAAATTTAAACAAAACTTCGCAAAAAATTTACCATCATGGCAGGTTTTCGCGTGAGGACCATCACGGCAAAAACAAACAAATTCGTTATTATCATACCCACATCTTCCACCACTTCTTTGGCAATTACTACAACCATGTGCATTCCAATTCAGAACAAAACCGATCTTCATGATTTCAGCATAATTCATATCCAACAATTTGTTGAAGCTCACATTCTCTGCCACATCCACAGCCACATCAACTGAAGATTAGCACCAGTCTAAAGAATAGTTCATGTTCATCAATGCCTCCTTATGAAATACAGCGAAAGAGTGGTGGGTGGCATTGCTACCACAGTCAACTGGGAATAGATAAATCTGGTCTGGAAGTTCTTCAGAGCAATTGTAGAAGGAAAAATCAATGTGATCAGGACTGTACCGGAAAGGAGTTCTATCAAGGCTAAGATTGTGTCTAGGAGCTGGGCATTCTTCATCATAGACTGCGGCATTGGCCACGATTAGTGAATTGTTCGAGTAAAATATTTCTTTGATAATAAAATCGTTATTGGAAACTTTGAGAACTGGGTTTTTGTGAGTGCATTTAATCTGAAAGCTGGGGTACCCGCAAAAGGATTCTTGAGGAGAAACCCAGAAAGGATAACTTATATTTGGACCATTCCTGCAGTTTTGAGGTTCACAGGCTTTGAACTTGTGGTCTACAGCTAGAGTTTTTCTGGGGGAAACAGTGAAGATGAAGTTGAAGATGAGGATGAAGCATATATGGAAAGGTTTAGTGAGTCTGAAGATGTTTTGGATATACATTTGGTATGGAAAACAAAGAAGGAAACAGAGGGGGAAAGAAAAAAAAACAGAGGAGAAGAAAACATTGTATTTTGGAAGTATGAAGATGAAAATTCTACTTAGTTGTTGTTGCTTATTGTATAAGTCCTTTGAAGTTTGGAAGTTTTAGCTTTACTTATTTTTGTTTATGATTGAAGGTTGAAAATAAGCAAGAGAACGACAAAAAAATGGTTCAAGCAAAAACAAATAAATCTCTAAAAGTGAGGCCACAACTTTGAAATTGAATTGCATAATTCAAATATGCCTAATTACCTTTTCTAATGGTCTGAACATGAAGAAGTTGTAAACATATTTATATTTATATTTATATATATTAGTGGGGCTATTAAAGTTGTCCTAATTCAAATTACAAAGATCTGGATTTTATGGTTCACCGAAGAGCTAGATACTCTAGGGTATTAGGAAAGACAATGTCAAACTCACCCCAAAAAAAAAAAAAAAACAAACAAACAAACTCAGAAGCTCAATTGAGATCTCAAGTAGGTTTCCTTGTCTTTAACCAAATGGAACCTTTTACTTGGTACGGGATAAAACTTGGTATGGAAAAATTTAACATATTTTATATAAACAGTGTATATTTTTAAATAGGCACATCAAAGATGAAAAAAAAAAAAGAAGAGAGAGAAGTTCATGGATATGTTGCTAAACGATTACCCTACCTAACGTCTACAAAGTAAATGAAATGGGTGGGAAGGAGTAGAAAATTGTGGGAAGTGGAGGACCTTGACTCTCTTTTAAGGGAACTGGTGGCTGGCTGAACAGAAAGTGGAGGGCAAAAGAGAAATCCTTTCGGCATTTGTTTTTCATGTCAAAAATTGACAATCCAAAAAGGAGGTTAAAGACAAATAGAACAAAGCAAAGCCGACTCACATTTTATCATTCTTCATCCCCATCATATTGGGCGGCTAGCTTTCAAGTGGAATTTTTATTTTTTGAAATTTGTTTTTCCTTTTCTATGTTCTTACAATTGAATTTTTTTTTTTTTAATATACCCAACTACTATTTTCTAATTTTAATCAAGTGGATAATAAAATATTATTTTTTTATTTAATAAACTTCAACGTCTTTTAAAATTTACTTGAAGATTGTAATTGTTAAGTATTCTTTAATAAATATTTGGTTAATTATATATAACAAAATAGATTTTAACCACACACAAGGTAAAATTATACCATCATTTGTGTATATTTTCAATATTTAACCATATAAGCTTGAAAAAAGGAATTTTCACACACCCATCCACCCATCCACACGCATATATATATGTATATGAGATGACACTCTGATATAAATATATATATATATATATACTATAGTATGTATTTTAGTATAAAAGGGATCTTTTAATTAGCAAACAGATTTATATAAATAAAAATATGATTATATTTTGATATGCAAGTAATTAATAATTAGTCTAAAGTTTGGCGTGAAAAACAACAAAATAAAGAAATTGATATGTATCTTCGTTGGACCGTTGACATGTTCAATTATAAAGACGTGGAAAGAATTCCTACCAACCACACTTTTAAATTTTCTATAAAACAAAAACATATTTACTTTTTTAAACATGCATTTTTAGGGCCAAACAAATTACAAGGATTGGATCATCTCACTGAGAGAGTTTTATCTCTCTCTGGTCAAACAAAGAGTACACACACACACACACACAGTTAAAACGGCTTCAATATCCCAAAACTCTAATGACCAAGGAGAGCCCGGTTTAATCATATTAAACCCTATTGTCTAATTATGTAGCTTAGAAAATATCTACAAGCTAGTTATCAGTTGGAGAAGATTTTAGCTATTGTTTGGTAAAAACTAAAGAGCTAATAACTGCATTACAAACTAGTACTAAATATTGTTTAATGAAACAGAGAACTACTGGAAAATGGTGGAGGAGAGTCCTACTAGCTATAGTATATTCCATCATTTGGAGTTTGATTTACACAAATTAGAGTTTGCAACTAAGTTCTACATATATCAGCATATAATGGCTACCAATATCAAGAAAAGAGTCTAATAGATAAACAAGATAAACAAATTTACTGAGCAGTATTATTTCTGTCTCCATTTTTTTTGGACTCTTTCCGGATAAATGCTTAGTATTTTATTATAAGCATGCTAAAAAAAAAAAAAGGGAAAAAAAAAAAAGCTTACGAGGGTGACACACTATGGTATGGGGTTTATTGTGACGGCAATAGCAGAGGAATCTATCATTAGTGGCATTAGATCCGCATCTCCCAACTGACCTCTCACATTCGTTACACATAAAAGTCAACTGCTGGTTGTAATCTACTTCAAACCACTGTTTCACATAAAAGTTAATTGGTTTTGTTTTTGATGAAGAAAAGTTCGGATACTTGTTCGAATTTTCGAGAGGAGAGAGAGAGAGAGATGGCTATTGATTGACTGCAGAGGAGGATTTTCCAAGAATATTCATTGTAGTTTGTTTGCGCCCACGGGCATAACCATGATGTATCTATTGTACAGGAAATCTGTTGTGGTTCTCCGACCACTTTAGAGAAGAAATATGATAAGAAAAATAAAAAGAATTCTATTACTCTCTTGAAAATAGAATATAAAAATAAAAACTTCTCTCGTAGAGATTCTCACGTGGAACCTCCCTCTACACTGTCAAATTCTCTCTGGAATTGCTCACTCTTCTCTCAAGCTCTCTCTGGAACTTAAACACACTCTCTCTCAGAGTTTTCTCTCAATATTCCTCACTTGGGATAATATTGAGCTTGCTCCCTTGGTTTGCTTGCATGCAACGGGATGGAGCCTATTTATAGGCTTACAAAGTCGGTTGCATGGCCACAATCTTCAACAGCTTCTGACAGTAGCCCACAATTGTTGAGCAATCCATTTTCGGTGTTAAATGCAGCAATGGCCATTGTAAAAAATGGTGGCTGTGCAGTCTTCACACTGTCGGTGCAGTGGTGGTGCGGCTGGACTTCACAATTCTCCCCCTCCAGCCGCATTTAAACTGATGGTCATCTGCCATCCATTCCGGCTATGTCTCTGTATAGCTTCAGCTTCTCTTGAGCAACAACTTTTGTTAGCATATCTGCTGGATTCTCTTTTGTGTGGATCTTCATCAGTTTTAGCAACTGTTGATCTATTACTTCGCGTATCCAATGATAGCGGATGTCAATGTGCTTTGTACGGGAATGATACATTGAGTTTTTGCTCAAATCCATGGCACTTTGGTTATCACAATGTATCTTGTAGTCTTCTTGCTTGATGCCCAATTCTGTGAGAAAACACTTTAACCACAACATTTCCTTACTCGCTTCCGCTGCGGCAATGTACTCTGCTTCAGTAGTGGATAAACCAACACACTTCTGCAATCTTGACTGCCATGACACAGCTCCCCCCTCAAAAGTGTAGAGATAACCTGATGTAGACTTTCTATTATCAGGGTCTCCAGCCATATCTGCATCTGTATAGCCTTCTAAGATTGGAGCACCTCCCCCGTAGCACAAGCACAGCTTCAATGTACCTTTAAGATACCTGAGAATCCATTTGACTGCTTCCCAGTGTTTCTTTCTAGGATTTGAAAGAAATCTTCTCACAACACCTACTGCGTGAGCAATGTCTGGTCTGGTACACACCATTGCATACATCAGACTTCCTACTGCTGAAGAATATGGTACTGAAGCCATCTCCTCTATCTCTTCTTTGGATGAGGGGCACAATCTCTTACTCAACTTGAAATGATTTGCAAGTGGAATGCTGACCGGTTTGGCTTTATCCATGTTGAATCTCTTTATCACCCGTTCAACATACTTCTCTTGAGATAGCCATAACCTTCTATTCTTCCTGTCTCGGATTATTTGCATTTCCAAAATTTGTTGAGCTGGTCCTAAGTCTTTCATATCAAAGGACTTAGACAATTCTTTCTTCAGCTGACTAATCTTCATTGCATCTTGTCCAACGATCAACATGTCGTCCACATATAGCAAAAGTGCAATGAAGTTTCCACCTGAAAATTTTTGAATATAAACACACTGGTCTGCTGCAGTCCTTTTATAGCCTTGACTCACCATAAACGAGTCAAAATTCTTGTACCATTGTCTTGGTGCTTGCTTGAGGCCATACAAGCTATTCTTCAGCTTGCATACGAGGTTTTCTTTCCCTGAAACCTTAAATCCTTCTGGCTGCTCCATGTAGATTTCTTCATGTAAATCACCGTGAAGAAATGTTGTCTTCACATCCATCTGTTCAAGCTCTAGGTTTAGACTTGCTACTAAACCAAAAATGACTCGAATTGAAGTCATTTTTACCACTGGTGAAAAAATCTCATCAAAGTCAATTCCTTTCTTCTGAAGAAATCCTTTGACCACCAATCGGGCTTTGTGTTTCACCACCTTTCCGCTGCCATCTTTCTTGAGCTTGAACACCCATTTATTCTTTAGTGCCTTCTTTCCTGTTGGAAGCTCAACCAACTCATAAGTATGATTTTTCTGCAAGGATTCCATCTCATCTTGCATTGCTTGCAGCCACTTTTCCTTCTCTTGATGAGAAACAGCTTCCTGGAAACTCTCTGGCTCCCCCTCTTCAGTAAGCAGAATATACTCAGATTCTGGAAATCTCTTTGATGGAATTCGGCCTCGCTCAGATCTCCGAACTTGTAAACCACTGGTTTCAGGAGATGTACCATCATCTGACCGCTGTGATGGCCCTGCAGCTGCTTGAGAGGATTAAGTCTCCCCCTGCTCAATATCCCTTTCTTCCTCCTGGTCTGCTTCTGGTATATCTTCATGCACCTTATTATCCTCTGTGGCTATTTGTGCTGGTGCTGGATTAGGACAAAAATTCTCAGCACTAGAACTACAATTAGGAGACATTCTGGGCTTTTCAATGTCTTCCATTTTCTGGTTTTCATGGAATACTACATCCCTGCTTCTAATAACCTTCTTTGTTTTCGGGTCCCATAACCTGTATCCGAATTCTTCATCTCCATATCCTATAAAGATGCATGGAGTAGATCTTGCATCGAGCTTCTGTCTGAGCTCCTTAGATACATGTACATAAGCTAAACAACCAAACACTCTTAAATGAGAGTAGGAGGGAATCTTACCTGACCACACTTTCTCCGGAATTTCAAAATTCAACGGTACTGACGGTGATCTGTTGATTAAATAGCAGGCGGCACGAACAGCTTCTCCCCAGAATGGCTTTGGCAGCTTAGCCATACTGATCATACTTCTGACATTTTCCATAATGGTTCGGTTCATTCTTTCGGCTATTCCATTATGTTGTGGGGTGCGAGGGACCGTCTTCTTATGTCGAATGCCATGTCTTCTGCAGTAGGCATCGAACTCCTTGGAAGTATACTCGCCTCCATTATCTGAGCGGAGACATTTCAGCTTCTTTCCTGTTTCACGCTCTACCATGGTATGAAACAGTTTGAAGTAATCCAATACCTGGTCCTTTGTCTTCAAGAAATATACCCACACCTTCCGAGAAGCATCATCAATGAAGGTCAGGAAATACTTGTTGCCTCCTAATGATTCCACCTCCATGGGACCACAAACATCAGAGTGCACCAGACTAAGCAACTCTGATCTTCTCAATGCAGAGGAACTAAAGGAGACTCTATGTTGCTTACCAAATAAGCAGTGACTACAAGGATCTAGTGCATCATCCTTGCAAACAGTGATAAGCTTCTTCCTTGCCAAAGTGGACAATCCTTTTTCACTCATGTGACCGAGTCTCTGGTGCCACAGATTTTGAGACGCCTCTCCTTCTGCAATATTGAGGCTATCTGCACATATCTTCACATGAGTCTTGTACAGCATTCCACAAATATGTCCTCGGGTGACAACTATGGCACCTTTCGTCATTTTCCATGTGCCTTTGCTGAAGTAGTTGTCATAGCCTTGCTTGTCTAAGGCTGCTCCCAAAAGTAGATTAAGCCGAAGATCTGGAACATGATGGACATCCTTCAAAGTGATTGTACAACCAACATTCGTTTTTACCTGAATATCACCAGTTCCCATAATCTTTGCAAAACTGAAATTTCCCATCTTTACCGTACCAAAGTCTCCTGCTTTGTACGTTTTGAAGAAATCTCTGTGTGGAGTGACATGGTAGGATGCTGCAGTATCGACTACCCACTCAACATCTTGGGTTGATATATGAAGGCATGTCTCTACTTCGGTGGAGCAGAGCGCCACTTCGCCTGTAACAGTGACTAGTGTCTCTCCATCCTTCTTCGGTTGATTACCTTGGAGTCTCTGCTCTCTCAACAACTTTCTGCAGTTCTTCTTCATGTGACCCTCCAGGCCACAATGATAGCACTTATACGATGATTTTCTGCCGTCTGTAGATCTGCCTCTGCTCTTGCTCCTGCCTCTCCCCCTATCTCGACCACCTCTTTGCTGTCTTCCTCTTTCTGTGATGAGGGCATGTGACTGATCCATGCCAATGTCCTTTCTCCTGGCCTCTTCATTAAATAGGGCATCCTTAACCATAGACATAGTAAGTTTGCCATTCGAGGCCGAATTGCTGAGAGAGACTACCAATGTCTCCCAACTGTCTGGAAGAGAGCTTAGAAGTAGGAGGGCCTGATCCTCATCCCCTAGTTGATAATCCACAGCAGATAGTTGATTTACCAAGCTCTGGAACTCACTGGTATGCTCGGCTACAGAAGTTCCACTCTGTAATTTTAAATTTACCAATCGCTTAAGCAACAGGGCTTTGTTCCGAGCAGTCTTGGCCTGGTACATGTCCTCCAATTTTGTCCAGAGGGCATATGCATCCGTTTCCTTCGCTACATGATGGAAGACACTGTGGTCGATCCATTGCCTGATCTGACCGATCGTTTTCTTGTTTAATTTCTTCCATTCTGCTTCTTTGCTGGGATCGGGGTTTTCTCCTTTAGCTTCTATAGGATCAAACAGATCCTTACAATTGAGGAGATCTTCCATCCGAGGTCTCCAAAGTGTATAATTTGTGGCAGTGAGCTTAACCATAGCTCCCGAAGATGATTCTTCCATTGACATTATGGCTTGACCAAAAATGGAGCCGAATTTGGCAAAACGGAGTTAACCGTTGCTTTCGGAACGGCCGAAAATGGTGGACTTGACTCTTCAGGGGTCAAAATATAATTACCAGAAATTTTGGGGCAAATATGTAATTTTACAAAACTTCTGGGTCAACCTGTAAATATAGAAACTACAGGGGTCAATCTGTAATTTCAAACAATTCAGGGGCTGTTCTGTAATTTCAGAAACTTCTAATGACGTGGCAGATTATGTTGACGTGTCAACACGTGGCAGATGACATGGTAGATGACGTGGCTGACGACGTGCCGGATCGCGTGGCAGATGACGTGGCTGGGTGCGCTGACGTGTCTGCTGACGTGGTCGTCTTCAACCTCCAGACGGCGCGTGCGGCGCGTGAGGCGCGTGAACTGTTGTAGAAAACTTCAGGCGGCGCGTGCGGGCGCGTGAGATGCTGCGTTTCTCTCCGGCGAACTTCGTTGTTCTCGTCTCGTCGGGTACTTTCACCTGGTATTGTCAAATTAATTATTTGAGCAACTTTTCGAAACACCAACCTGAAGAACAATGGCTCTGTTTCTTCAAATTTTGAACCCAAGCTCTCGACCTGGAGCTCTGATACCACTTGTTGTGGTTCTCCGACCACTTTAGAGAAGAAATATGATAAGAAAAATAAAAAGAATTCTATTACTCTCTTGGAAATAGAATACAAAAATAAAAAACTTCTCTCGTGGAGATTCTCATGTGGAACCTCCCTCTACACTGTCAAATTCTCTCTGGAATTGCTCACTCTTCTCTCAAGCTCTCTCTGGAACTTAAACACTCTCTCTCTCGGAGTTTTCTCTCAATATTCCTCACTTGGGATAATATTGAGCTTGCTCTCTTGGCTTGCTTGCATGCAACGGGATGGAGCCTATTTATAGGCTTACAAAGTCGGTTGCATGGCCACAATCTTCAACAGCTTCTGACAGTAGCCCACAATTGTTGAGCAATCCATTTTTCGGTGTTAAATGCGGCAATGGCCATTGTCAAAAATGGTGGCTGTGCAGTCTTCACACTGTCGGTGCAGTGGTGGTGCGGCTGGACTTCACAAAATCACCACTGAATTTCCTCCATAGAATTGTCCTGGAAAGACACACGAGTCAACTATTTCAAAACCATTATTGTTTTAATTTTCTTTTTAACATTAGATTATTATTATTATTATTACATAGTATTATTATTTTACCCCACAAGTGAAGAAGACTACTTTTGATTGTTAGTAAAACTTAATTTGTTCCTTTGCAAAACAACATCACACATATTTTATACTCTGATCCCAGGACATGGAAATTGGTATACCAACCCACGTATTTTTATAAACTACTTTGATGAATTGTCAGCAAAAGCTGTACAACATCGTATACAAGAATTTCAGAAATGGTGTGGTTTGAAAAACGGGTGTATGCATGGATTGGACTAAAAATAGGGGAGCAAGAAACAGAGACAGAAGCAGGGCAGCTAAAAAATAAAGCTTCTACTTTGTATATGACAATTAAATTCGTATATGAATTGTCCCAAGACAGTTTGTTGACTTTTTCTTTTTATTTTTACCCAAAGTCAGTTTTTTGGTGACACTTATATAAATGAAAAGGACACGTATGTTGTGAAGCTCTAAATGTGCAAATTAGATGTGGATGTTGGTGTTCATGTTTATGGTGCTTATAAATTTCAATAGAGTTTGCCTTTTACTCATTTTGATCAAATAAACACTTTATTATTCTATTAAATATATGGTGATGCATTTTGTCGATTACGGGGTAGATTTGTGTAATAACAGGTATCAGTATCTCATATTAGCATTCCAAAAAAAAAAAAAAAAATGAAAACAAAAACTTTATTACTTTTAAGTTTTGATGTGATCATTTCCAAAATTGATTGAATAAATTTGTTTTATTTTAAACAACTGCATTAACTCGGTCATTACTTTAGGTGCGGAGCATGTATTCCATGACTAGTAATTAAAAAAAAAATGGAAATGATATTATAGTACCTATCTATTAATTGAGGCATGTAAAAAAATAAAAAATAAAAAAAAAATTGGAAATTATATTATATTACCTATCATATTATATTACCCCCCTAGCATGTTTGCATATGAAGCATGTATTCGTAGAAAAAGTAATAATAATGATCGAATCGTTGGAGCCTATAGTCAATCCTAGGAAAGTGTAGTTCTCTAAACACGCAACCTCTTTTTTTTGCTAATAAAGTCTGGCTAATCTATTTCTATGATTACCAGGGACTTTAACATGACAAAACCCGGAATGGACGGCACTCATTTTAATGCATTGACTAAATATAGCAATGGTAGATTAGAAGTTAACCTCATAAAGGAATCGCAAGAAAAACGAAAGAGCTTTGACCAAAACTAAAACAAAAAGTGAATCACATTGATCTTCTGTAACAGAGAGATTAGTTAAATAAAATTTAAAACAGATACACTGTCTATCATAAAAATGTTGCGGTACTGAAGGATTCTTCTGGTGATAGCACACTAATATTTTTATTAGTTATTTATTATTGAAATAAAATTAGATTGATTAAAAGATCTGAAAAAATATATGAAAAGAAAACAGATGACGCACAATTTTATTGATGCATCGCTTGTTAACTATATATATATATATATAAATAAAAAATAAAAAGAGTTCAGTTTTGGTACACTAATATTTTTACTGGTTATTTATTGTTGAAACAAAATTAGATTAGTTAAAAGAACTTTAAAAAAAGTTAAAAAGTAAAGGGAAGGTAACAGACAACGCACAATCTAAATAGTGTGTCGCCTGTTACCTCTATTGAAAAAAACAAAAAAACAGTTCAATTATGTTGCTCTAATATTTTTACTGGTTATTTGTAGTTGAAATAAAAGAATACTATTTAAGAAATTTGCAAGAATAAGCTATACAAAAAAAATTATATAATTGAACAACAACCTTGTGTAATTAAATTTTATTATTATGTAAACATAGATTAGTGATTGGTATTCATTTTTTATGAGTACCATTTAAACATACAATACAATTCATATAAAATATACATGCAGTATTAATGGCGACTCTGGTCAGTCCCACATTCAGCGACCCTTAACGGATGTATCACGTATTTTTTATTTTTAGCGACCTTTTGAGGTCAACAGTTTTTGGATGCGTCATATATTTATTGAATTTTTACTGACGTATTAATCTCAGAGTTGCGGTTTTGTTTTTTCAGATGCATTTGTTTCGTGGCGTTACTAAGTGAGTGTCGCTAGATATCAATTTTTGCACAGTGATTGTTGGAATTTAAACCTAAATTGTAACATCTCTATATTTAAATTTTTTGTTTCTTTTTTTTGCATTTGATTTCTCTCGTTATTTTATCCTTAATGGTAATGAATTTTTTTTAAAATTTTAATTTTGGGAGTCGATGAGTTTATTTTTGGGGTCACAAACTTTTATTAGGAAAATACTTTTCTTATATTAAGGTGTATGTGTGTACACGTGCATTATTTTGTTCAGTACACTAAGAAAATTATTTTAATTTAAATCATGGAAAATTATCGACCTATGTACACTTATATTTGTATGTACAATGGGGATTAAAATTTTTGTCTTGTCTAATGTTACTTTTGGAAGATCAAATTTTAGAAGCATACATATTTGAACATGCAAAGGACATACGTGTCATTTTGGAGACAACTTTGTCAAACCACTAGAAAATCAATAACCTTAATAACTTCAAAGACCATGTAACTAATTTCAAATATGAATAACCTTCACCTTAATGTCAGGACCCGTCTAAAATTTTTCACCGGAACCCTAGACAAGCCCTTATCCCAGGGAAATCCTACCGGACCTTCCAATGGAAAATCCGGTAGAACCTCCCCTAAGGGTTGGACTTACCACAAATTTCCTGCATTGAAAACACACTTCTATATACACCACCTTATTCCTCCTATATTACTACAATTTAATTCCACAAATTTGCAATACTTCAAAATAATAACAGGAAATCAGTGCATAATTTATAAATAAATGTCCAAGACAGTATACAGAGTATTACACAAATAAATATGGAATTAATACAATGACAGATAAAGAAGCAATACAAGATGAAGAGGAAAAAGAGAGGAAATGCTTCTTGGACTTTCAGCAATGAACTGAGACGTCGGGCTCGCCCCGGACGATCAACGTTTCCAAATCCTTGTACCTAGGGGAACGGAATTTAGAAATATGAGATGCTAATCATCTCAGTGAGTGACCCTATCTACTGTACAATTATAATAATAACGACAATTATAGTACATTTGATTAATTAAGAATAAATAAGTAAATAAATAATAATTAATTGAAAATAATATTTTCTCTCAAAACCCTCACCATTCACTCGGTTGGAAAAGTTCCTCTTTTAAAACGTTTTCACAAAATCCGATACTTTAAACCCAAGATTCAGAAAAATAATTAATCAAATAATTTACAAATAAAACACAACAAATTAAGAATCCAAAATTTATAATGAAAATAAAATAGGAATAGAAATAAAAATAATTTCGTAACAATTACTAAATGATTAATAAATGTCATAAACAAATAATACAAAAATATTAATGAAACCTACGTTTAGACAATTCAGGAAATAATTAAATAATTAAAATAAATCAATTTCTTGAATAATTAAGTAAAGGAAAAAATTAAATCAAATTAAAACCTCCATTTGAAATAAATAATAAAAACAACATTAAATATATTCTTAATTTGAATACAATTACAAAATATTTATTTTGAAATCCAAGTTCTGAAAATCACTTGATGCACTCACTATATACCAGTGGCACCAACGGTACCCAGCGTCCCAAGGTACCGCCAGACAGAAGGTTAAAGAGAGAAAACGGCATACGGTCACACGGTGTCCCACCGCGCCGCTGCTAACAGGCGTCCTGGCCATGGAGGGGCGGCCTACCCTCATCCGATGGCAACCACAGGACAACCCCATAAATCACTTGCATGCTACTCACACCCACCTGTACGCTAATCATATCCATATGCGCACTAATCACATCCATATACACAGAACACCAGTATGTGTATGGTGCATCTAAAAATCATAAAATCAATATATTTATTTTCAAATCTCAAACTCTCATAAATATCATCAGGTTCATTCCATCCAATTAAACCCATAATTTTCCCCATTCTCTTTTTAAATCATCATCATAAATTTATCGCATAAATTCCATCAATTTCAAATTCACCAACTCTCGATTCCATCAATTTAAATATTCAAATTTTCCAATGGCATAAATATTTTTGAAATATGATAAATTAAATCAATATTTCTTTCTCAAATATTCAAAAACCAATTTGAATCAAATATGTCATGTAATCCTCATAAAATCCACAATAATCAAAATTCTCATAAATATACATTTCAAACACATAATAAACCCATCAATGAAATTATCAATAATTAAAATAAATATTTTTTTCAATTTCATAAAATTCTTTAAATCAAAATATTTCTTAATATATAAATATTTTGATTCACTCAATTGGGCATCAATTTTCCACATATAAATCCACTAAATATTTATCACATAGAATATAAATTTCAAATATTCAATTCACACAAAATAAATATTATTAATCACCCCAAAATAGTTTTAAAGGTGGGTCACTCACCTCGAGCACACAATTAACCCAAGATCCTCCATGGGATCAATTCCACGATGCACACGTGCTCCTAAAACAACAATATTACACATCTCAAATAAATTAATATTTTATTCGGGTAAATAATACTCGGTACCCGAGGGGTTTAACACAAACGTTAACAAAAATTGACGAGTAATATATCGAATCGAAGCTTGTGGAATGAGAATCGCATTACCGGCCTCCATTGACCCCAATTCCGCTGGTGGTGGTCGGAATTTGCCCGGGAAGTACCGGCCCAACTTCACCTCCTCATAACTCACGAACCATTTCAAATTTAAACAATTGGATGCCATATTTGAACTCAGAGGACCCAAAATAGGGGGAAAGGGGTGGAAGACCGGACTAGGTTGGCCGAAAATGGCAAGAATCGCCGGAAAACTCAACCCGCCACCACCAAATTCACCGGCCCGATCTGGGCGCGTCTGGCTGCGATTGGCCGGGAAATTTGGAGGCTGGCGTCAATGGGGACTGGGCTCCTTCCTTGGCCGGCGCGTGTGGCCATTCGGTGGCCGGAATTTAAGAAACGGCAAGAACCCGAGAGGAAGAAAAGGAAAGGAAAGGAAGAAGAAGAAGGAAGAAGAAGAAGAAGGAATTGGAAGGGCTGGGTGTTTTTTCCCATGTGGGGGAAGGAAGAAAAAGAAAAAAAAAAGAAAAGAAAAAGAAAGAAAAAGAAAATAATAAAATAATATTATTGTATAAAATAATAATAAATTAATATGGTACTTAATCATGGTTGACATGTGGCATCTCACCATTGTGACACATGGCATCCTTTATTAAGTCACACGTGGCACACTGTTCACATATTTGAAAAATTCTACAAGTCCATAACTTTCAAACCACATGTCCAAATTGGACGTACCATTAGTCTATAAACTCGTATCGATGAGTACTCCACAACCATGTATGACTCAAAGCTCAACTTTGCATGAACAAAAAGTCAACTCCGGTACCCCTTTGACAGTTTGGACCTCAACTTGTTTTGCTCATAACTTTCAAACCGTAGTTCCGTTTTCGACGTGCTACTAGTTTATGAACTCATGACAACGTGTACTTTTTAATGGTACCTCGGTCAATGTGAAATTCCATTAGGAACAAAAGATCAACATTTGACCTATTCTTCGGTCAACGACGGTCAAACCGGTCAACCTTGGTCAAATTTGAGAAATTTCCGGTGTATTTCGGAACGGGATGTTACATTAACATAACATCATAGCTTCACCTGAACATAACATCATACGCATATACTAATTTCAATTAGATTTCTGGTACAAGTAATTAATCTCCACAATTACAATATATTTTTAACCTCAATATAAAATTAAATTAAAGCCAATAAGATTTCCAGTAAAAGTCATATTTAACCTTGTCAATGCTCAAAAATAAACTACCAAGTCCAAATAAATAAACAAGATCTTTATAAAACATGTCAAAGATACAAAATGTAAATAAATCTCATCAAACTATACCAACTAGATAACAAAATGGCACTTCAAGGCTTCTTTACTCTCTTCCCAAGTCTTGCATCCACTAAACACCTATGGAGGTTGGAAACGGAGGGTTGAGTATAGGTACTCAGTGAGTGGGTTTAGTCTAGAGATATTAAAATAACATATAAATACAATATGAAATGCAATGCGTATTATAGAGTCATTTATATCCTAATTTAATAGGCATTGAACACTTACAAAGAACGGATTAGGGTATGATGAGCATTTATGAATCATTTAACTAACACATACCAATAATAAATCAGGACATGTTAGGAAAAACTTATGCCACTACGAATGCAAAGAACGCATTAAAGTATGTAGGGCATATAAATTACCATAATCAAATCCATATCTATATCTACTTCATATTTATAAACTGAATTCGGCCTTTGGTGACCAAAATAAATCAGGACGCCAGGCATGTTTGTCCCCTATCGATGATCAACGATAAGATCACTGAACATTCGTGCCTGTCTCCATAAGTGATTAATCCAAAGCTATAGGATAGTCTTGTCTCGTCTCTATATTAGTTATATTAAGTCTAGAGATCAAAAGTCAATCTATATTACACATTCAATCCTTATATAACCAAATGGTATCAAATCATAGTCTATTTCATAATTCACATAGCGTACACCATATATCTATAACCATTTAAAAAAACACACTTTTAACATCAAGGCCAATGCATATTTCCCAAAATCAACTTCAGAAAACAATTTTCATAAAACAAGTTATATGATATGCTCAATGCATACTATAGATGATGCAGTATGCCCGTATAGTCCTATATGTTTACATGACATAATATCTAGCTTAGCATTTATTAAATAATAATTATAATAACAATAATAGTACAATTTGTAAATCAGAAAATGTACATCATATTCAAAAAGATTCACATAAAATTCTAATTGCCATGCTATGAATGCATGAACGTAACAAACTTCACCATATACATATATTTAGGAAAATAATTACGGTTTAGAAGAATTCCCACTCACAATATGTTTCCAATGATCCCTTATCTAACATCTCGTCTAATTTTGAGCCAATGCTTCCTTGTCTATTTTTAATACCGACACATAATTAGTGCCTAATCCAAGATTCCTCAATCCAAAACACATATATACTTGTAGGACAGAAGAGTGAACCATACAAATTACCTCTACTACAAGTAACTTAGTCTGAGCCTCAAACAGTACACCATTCTACAACAGTTTCTCTTCCTATCAAAAATTTCCAAACTATAAAGTTTGGAACCTTACAACCAACAACAAACCATTATCAACAACAACCAACCAACCATTTAGTACCCAACACAAATCAGATCCAAAATAACTCAGACCAAATGACAAAGTCCACTAATCTACATAAAATTAGTTAGCTAACAACTTATGTAATCAACCTTAACTTCCATAAATAGTTATTTAAATCCAAAGGTATAATACAACTTAAAAATTTTTAAAAACTTAACCTCAAAGTAAACATTTAGGTCCAAAAATAGATTTACAAGTTTTAACAAAATATAAGTCCAAAAGTCATTAATTTAAATTCTTTACCATAAAAATAAAACAATTTAACTCCAAAAGTCTTCTATTTACCAAAAACAAAATCTTAACGTTAACCATAAACGAAATTTATTATCCAAAACATTAAAATCAAAGTGCAAGCATACAACATCAATATCCACATTTAAAATCAATCTCCAATGACTTCAAAATTAAGAAACTAAATTCACTTAAAACAAAGTAACAATTCTCCAAGTTCCTTATAAGATCAAAGCCATGGCTTATTACAAATAGGCAACCACAAAATTAAATTCTCAAACTTTTAAAAAGATCAAGTCTCGGCCAACTACCAGCTTGTGACCATAAAAAACTTCAACATATGTAAATAAGCATACAACTACTCAAATAAACCCAAGTCCTGGAAGACATCTAATAATTTGTCCCTTTTTGGATCAATTAATTTAATATCAGATAAAATTGAACCCAATTTGGATAATTTTGGACCAAATTGAAGTTGCAACTATGTAATTAGATGTTAATAGGTCCCAATAGAAAGTTCAATTTGATAGAATTGGCCTTTAAGTGAAAATTTTCAATTTTATGTATTGGATATTTAGGGCTCAATGTAACACATCGGCCCCAAAAAATGCCTGAAATTTTAAACCTTTGATCGAGTTTGACCAACTAGCTAGTTCATAGATCGTAAGTTTGATTTTTTATATAGTCAATATTTTAGTTTGACCAATATACCTTTGTGTAGCGGACGCCGATACAAGTTCAGAGACTGATGGCATGCCAAATTTTGATTTACGGATAAAAAATTATGATTTTGTGAAATTTAAAACATTAGTTTTGTATCAGTGTCCAAGCCAATCCCATATTTTTTTTTCGTTAGTGACCCAAAGCTCTTTATAAATGTTGAAAAACGTGCCCAAATTTCTTACCAAACCGCCGGTCAACGCATCGGTATAAGCCGTTTGAAGCCGACAATAGTTGTTTATCAGTTTCCAACTGTTTGGCCTTGTTTCGGTCATTTCAGGCAATCCACATGCCCCTCCCACCATTTTTGGACCCTCTAAACTCATTTCCATGCTCCATTTGCTAAGATTCCTCACCATTTGAGAGATACATCAACGGAGAGTTTGACCGAGTTTTGCAACAAATTTTTCGACCACCGATGATACTTTTGGATCGAGGTGAGAACACCATTATCTTTCTTATCTCTTGAGCTTTCCATTAATACAAAGTTTGTGAATTTTGGACATCATTTGATAATTTTTTCATTTTTGAGGTCAATTAGTTAAATACCAAAAATTTAGATTGTGCTTGAAGGAAATTGATCAAGCTGGTTAAAATTGAAGTTAGATTAGTGTAATTAATATTTTTAGAACCCATTAGAAGGTTCAATTTTGAAAGCTTAGCCTTCGGGTAAAAAGCTCCAATTTTGGGTACTGGATCCCAAGGGTACGCAATATAATTGGACATATTTGTGTCCAATTTATGTAATTTTATACTTATACAAATCATTTTAAGACATTTGGTGCACATTAATGTCTTTGGTTTAGTTGTTGGAGCCTGGAAAATGTTTTATTATATTACAAACACCCGTGTTGAGCCTAGAGGCGATCCTGTTGAGGGGCAGGAGTGAGCATCAACGTTACTATGAGTGGTTATATTTTTAAAATTTTTTGGGCATGTAGTATAATATATAGGTGGTTTGAGTATTTTACATATATATCGCTTGATTTAAATGTTTATTTTATTCATAGATGTGCTATCGTTTAATATGACTTTCGACGATATTTTACATGGTTTCCAATTCTAATGAATTCATAAAGGACTTGTGGTATTCAAATATTTTATTATTTGAATTCAGGTTTTCAATCATTTTGGAAAATAGTTAATTCTGAGAAAACAGATTGGAAATCATGTGTTTTTAAGTATGTTCAAGTATATTATAATTTTATGTGCTTAAAAGTGGTTTATGGTGATATATATTTCACAATAGTATTAATAGTTTTGACATGAAATGATGATCTGAAATGTTTGGGATATTTAAACAAATAGTTCGATTCGAATATGAAATTACGTTTAATGATACAGTATTATTTATAAATGTATGATCTTACAAAAATTGTTTTATGGATATTGTATTATTTATTTTTAATTGGTGTACCATATAGTATTATTATTTCATATCAGTATTATATTATAGCACATGGGTTCGCCACGTTGCCTGTAGTATGCTAAGGGTTGTGAGGTTGGGTACATCCCAATGGTTTATTATTACCAAGATACCTTTCATACATTAAGGGTCATGAGGTTGGGTTCATCCTAACGGTTTATTGTTGCCTCAATATCTTTCGTACATTAAGGGTCGTGAGGTTGTTTTATCCCACGGTTTATGATTTTCATTTCTTTTACTATCCAGTGTTGTTCTAGGACATGTGCACCACTTGATAGTACTAGATATATCGCAGGGTACATTGTTCATATTTATGAGTATATTATTAGTTTCTAATATATATGGTTTTACATCACCTTCATAATTATTTGGCGATATTATGTTTATATTATTCTATGCTCAATATTTATATGGTGATTGAATAATATTTTAATGATCATTGACTTCTTATTATTTGAGCATCGAGTTTTATGATTTTGATTTTGGGCATAACTTTTGGATTTTGTGAAATAATTTTTAAACAGGAAACCTGACAGGACTCGCCCCGGGAACCTTCCTAGGATCCCTCGTGTGGCCCCGCCTAGTGAAGTCCCACTGGACAATCCCTAGAGAATATCTAATGGAACCTCATCTTAAAACGTAGATAACAAACACAAGCGATAACAATAATACCTCAATATGTATAAAAAAATAAAAATAAATAAATCCACAACAGCATAAAGTCTACAACCGGCCTACTGTACTACAGGCCATAACTACACGCATAAGTACCATGGTCTCTCTTGAGTCTCATATCTAAAATCAGAGCATTCTCAGAGTATCAACGAAGTCCAGGAGTATAAATAAGTAATAAATAAATCCAGAAGATAACAGTAGATAAAGGAAAGATAAATATGGTTGCTGTCGTGGAAGGAACAAAACGATAAACTGTGCGCAAGGTAGACTGCTACTAGCTGCCTGGGCCTAGGGGAATGAATTTAAAACAATAAAACGTGAGATAAAGAAATCTCAGTGAGTGGCATAGTATAATAGAAAAATAATAATTTATTTCTGAAAAACCTTTCTCTCAAGACCTCTCGTTCCACTCGTTTGAAAAGTTTCACGTTTAAAAATCATTTCACAAAACCCAAACTTGTACCCCAATTAATATCATAAAAACCGATGCTCAAAAGTATGAGTGAACGATCATTGTAATATTATAAAATGTCTCAAATCAAGATATAAATATTTGAGCATAAAATATAATAAGTACAGCTCCACCAAATAAGTGTGAAAATGTAGAAATCACCACAATATTTGTAAATTGACAATATATACAACATAAATAATGTACCATACGATGTACCAATCTGCAAACCGTAGGATACACCTACCTCACGACCTTCAATATATGAATGGTGTCGTGGAAATAATAAATACCTGTCGGGACATATCCAACCTGACGGTCCATGGCATTAATAAACCGTTGGATGATACCAACCTCACGGCACCGTGGTAATAATAATAAACCGTCGGATAAACCCGACCTCACAGTCCGTGGTAATAATAGATAACTGTTAGATGAAACCAACCTCATGGCACCGTGGTAAACCCAACGCGCTGTAATATAATACTAAGCCAAACTCTGGTACTATGCGGTACATCAATTTAAAATAACCGATATAGTACCCTACCGTATCATAAATCATAATTTAATATTCACGCTCAACCGCTTGTCCAAATATTTCAAAAAAAAACTTCAAATAATTATTTCTTACTAAAATAAGAAAATACAACAGTGAAGTATATTCACCATAAAACTGATTTTAAGCATCTAAAAATTTATAAAATATTTGAACATGCTTAAAATCATATAATTTTCAATATGCCTTCTCAAATCGATTAATTTCCAAAGTGATTTAAAACCTCAATTCAAATACCAAAATATTTAAATATCACAAGTTCATTCATGAACTAATTAGAATTGCCAAACATTTAAAATATTGACAAAACTTATATAAAATGATAACACATATATGTAAAAGCAGATCCTCATGCATCCATAGAATGAACATTCAAATCAAACGATAGGTATAAGTAAAATACTCAAACCACATATATATATTATACTATATACCCAAAACATTTTTAAAACTAATAACCACTCATAGTACTGTAGATGCTCATGCCTGCTCCTCTACAGGATCGCCTCCAGGCTCAACTCGAGTGCCTGTAATATAATAAAATATTCCTTGGGCTACAAGCAACTAAACCAGAGACACTTGTATAATCCAAATGTCTCAAAATAATTTACAGTACTACAAAATTGCAAAAATTGGACACCGGATAGTCCAATTATACCGCGTGTCCTTAGGACCCGGTACCCAAAATTGGGGATTTTAACTCGAAGCCTAATATTTCAAAATCGAACCACCTAATGGGCCCTAATAATATCCAATTTCACTAATTCAACTCCAATTTTAACTAATTTGACCAATTTTGTCCAAACACAGTCCCCAACTTATCCGAAAATTAACTAATTGATCCAAAAATGGAAAAATTATCAAACGACCTCCAAAATTCACAAACTTTATATTGACAGAAAGCCCAAGAGACAAGGAACTCATCAATATGCTCACCTTGGTCCAATGGTAAACAGCGGTGACCCAGTTCGATGGTAAACAGATCGAAACGACCCAGTTCGGACCCATGGGTCTGAGGAGAGAATTTCTCAGGTTTTGGGGAAGAAATAGGTATTTTGGGCTTTGTTTCCTATTTGACATGCTTACCTAGGCTTATATAAAGCCTTGGGTAACTAACAGACAAAAACTGGAGACTGGCTTAGACACTGATTTAAAACTTATACTTAAAACTTCTTAGAACCATAACTTTTTATCCGTAACTCAGAATTTGGCATGCCACCAGTCTACGAAGTCGTATCGACAAGATCTACACCATGGTACCTCAGTCAAACCAAAAATATTGACTATTGAAAAGTCAACTTGAACCCATATATTGTTCACTTGATCAAACTTGATCAAACTTAGTCAATTTGGTCAAACTTGTTTAATCATGTATATTTTTGGTACGGAGTGTTACAGAACCTTTCACAAAAGTGGAACGAGAGGTTTTGAGAGAAAGTTTTACAGAATTAAAGTATTATTTTTCTATTATACTATGCCATGCATTGAGATATCTTTATCTCACATTTTATTTGTTTTAGATTTGCTCCTCTAGGTCTTGGCAATTAGTTGGCAGTTTACCTCGTACATTGCTTGTTACTTCGTGCTTTCAACAGAAGAAGCAGTACTCATCTTTCTTTACTTATCCTTATCTTTCTAGACTTATTTATGTTAGTTGTACTTCTAAATTTTACAAATATTTTTAGAATGCTCTGATCTAGACATTGGCCACAGTATTGACCATATTATATCTATGCTGTAGTTGTGGACCATAGCTGTGGATTTATATGCTGTTGGGATTTTATCTATATATTGAGGTATTATTCGATATTGCATGTGTTCGTTTGTCCATATTTTTTAGTGAGGTTCTATTGAATATCTTCTAGAGATTGTCCAACGGGACTCCACCAGTTGGGACCACCCAAGAGATCCTAGGAGGATTTTCAAGGCGGGTCCTATCACTCTAGGTATCATTGGACCTTTTAGTGTCTACTTTTGGTAATTTTAGGGTTGTAAAAGTTATTTTGGAACAATAGTATGCAATAATATATTTGGTTTAATCAATTTTGGAGCTTGAGAAATGTTTTATTATTATTTTGGGTAGGGAGTAAGATTGGAGGCGATTCATCAGTAGAGTAGACTTGAGCTATTATCTATGAGCGGATTTTCTTTTTGAAAATGATTTGGAATTATAAATATGAATTATACTATTAATTGCATTTTTTAAAGCATTAAATTATTTGATTTTATATTATGAGATAAATGCGTATATGATCTATTATTTTTTGAAATAATTGCAGGGAATGTTTTGACCAAAATAGGTTTTCAATATTGGTTATGATTTTATGAACATATAATTATGTTGGTATTTTCTAGGCTTATTAATATGATGGAATTTGCGGAAAATAATATTTTTGCATGAGGGATATGGTTTGAGATTATCGATTATGGATTTTATATGTACCATTACCTTACCATGATTATTAGATTTGATGAATATTAATATGCATGCTATATTACCATCCCTCACTGATCACGTGCTTCATTGAAGTTAGATGAGAGGTCCTAGTTCTGCGGTGCCTTACGATGCTAAGGACTTCGATATAGTTCCTGCTCCCCAAAGCTTTGTGGCACATTAGGACTCTATGTGTAATTGTATAACAGGATTTGATAATAACTATGGTACATGAGAGGTTGATGATTATGTGGATTATGACTATTGGGATTCGTATTTTTGCTCATGGATTAATTATTGGGAAAGTAAATCGTTTATTTAGGTTATATGAAGTATGGTATTAATTTATTGATTTATGTTTTCACATGAAATATAGAATTTAAAGGCTTGGAAAAATTTCATGGGTTTTTGTAAAACTTATTTTCTAAAATAAGGGACTTTATAACGAATGAATGAAAGGTTTTAAGGAAAATATTTCTAGTAAATGTAAATATTTTTGCAAACTTTATTTTTATATGTCCACTTACTAAACTTTTCATAGGCATGAATACAAAAAGATTAGCAAATACGAATTCAACGCCAAGAAAAATACAACTCTACAAAGTGTACAATATAGTCATACATATTGTCATACATTAATCCAAAACAATCCTGCATGCCAAAAAGATAAAAAAAATAAAAAAATAAAAAAAATTAATAGTAATAAAATACAATACACTCGAGCAAAAATAAAAATACATAGAAAGAGTAGAATACAATGCCAAAAAAAAAAAAAAAACCCTAGGGTGCTTACTTCCTTAACCCTCCCTAAGGTGCTTACTTTATAATAATTAATATTTATTTATTTTGTATATGTGTTAAAAAAATTTTGACATAAGTTTTCTTCATGCGCAATATGAGGGTGTCACTTGGTCACAAGATGATGTCAACTAGTTTAGAGCTGAATAGGCATCAATTATGATCTCAAACATTTCATCTCAATGAGTGTGGTAATTTAATTGGTTTATTTTTTATCAAATTATAGAAATATTATATGATATATTTAATTTATTTGAAATATTATTTTGTTATGCAAATATTTATTTTAATTTTATTATTTATTAATTATTTTGCATGAAGCTATATCTATTAAACAATTCAAATTTGAGAAAAATAAAACCAAAATTCAAAAAAATAAAAAAAGAACAAAAGCCAACACTTTTAACTAAATGTCTCACCCAAAGGGAGAATTAGCGCATGCTTTTCGAAAAAAGTATCATTTCTTCTTTTGATTTTTAGCGATACTTTTTTAAAAAGTTGATAATTATGACATTTAGCAAGCCTTTTTCAAAAGTGTTGCTAAAAATCCAAAGAAAAGTCAGCGCTTTTTCAAAAATGCATCACTAAAAATCGATATAAAAGTCGATGCTTTTTCATAAAAGTGTTGGCTATTGAAGAATTTTCAACGACGCTTTTTTGATTAAAGCGTTAGCTGTGGTAACTTTTAGCTACAATTTTTTAAAAAGAGTTGGCTATTATCTAGCTTTTAGTGATGCCTTTTTAGAAAAATGTCGGCTCTTGCTAGACATCTCGTGACATTTTTTCAAAAAAAGCATTGGCTATTTAGATATATTTAGCGATTTTTTTTTTTCAAAAAAAAAAAACGTATGCTTTTCTTGGATATTAGGTAGCCGTTTTGAAAGTGTCAACTTTTTTGTGATTGTTTTAGCGACACCATACCAAGCAACGTTTGGTAAAATATCAGATTCTATTTTACCCGATGCATTAATTGCGTCTCCTATCATTGTGATTCTTATAGTGAGAGATACTCCACTGACTCCTCTTTGTGATCGTAAAACAAGCATCCCAATTCACTTTTACAAATCCTTGAGAAAGTCACATAATAGGTGGGAATAATATTGCTTTGAAGATTCCAAACAAACAATTTAATTTCCTCGTGATCTTTACTGTTCCACAGATTCTTCCAAGTCCTTTTTCTCAATCAAATTTCCTTCACCTTAAATTATTTTGAAACATTCTGCAACTCAATATTTGCCATCTTAATTGGCTGTCCATAGTAACTTATCCTTATATATAATATTAGGCCAATACAATCTTACCACTTTGAATATCATTGACAATAAAATGTTGAAAACACCAATAATGTTGAAAACAACATAGAAAAACAATTTGAATATCATTTATAATGGAATGAAAATCTATGGCACATTTTGTATAGGTTTAATTGCACTGTAGTATGCTTGAAACCGATACATGCAATATATTATATTTGCACTTTAGTATAAGATTAATTGCACTTCGATATATTTTATTTAGGTCAATAAGTTGAATAGATAATATGTCTGAACCGTCACATGCAATACTTATCTAGTAATAATAGCATGATACTTGATTAAATTCTTAAAGAAACTTTCTTATAGTGGCGCACAATAAAGGAGTTGATTGAAAACCAACAAAAAACAAAAAACAAAACAAAAAAAAAAGCAAAACAAAAAAAGAAAAAGGAAAAAAAATTGATATAGAAGAGGTGGGATTAGTTGATTAATACATATGATGTTGAATATAACAAAGAAAACCACTATCAATATCATGTATAATAAAATGAAGATAACGATACAATTTTATATATTATTAATTGCATTTTGATACTTTTTACTTTTAAATTTTAGCATTTGAATCCTAAATTTTACAAAATGGCCTTTAAACAATCAATTTTTCAACTTACTGCAGAATCTCCAATTTATCAAAACAAATTGATGACAGTTTTGCTTAGGATATAGCTTTCCTAAACTTAATAAACATCCTAATTTCTTTCCTCATAGGCTCTACTATAAATTTCTAGACGAAATTGCTACTAATTTTTATTTTATTTTATTTTCTTTGAAAATAGAATCATTACTAATTTATGGTGCAAAATTGGAAATTTGACCAATTTGGAATAAATTAAAAAATTAAAAATTGAAATCGCTACTTTTAAAAGTTAAAGACTTAACTACAAAATTCTATAAATGAAAGGTATCAAATTATTATTAATCCTTTTTATAAATTTTAATCTATTAAGTATGTGGACTGTATTAAATTATTATATATTGTTGTTACTTTCATTATCGTTACAAACAATAATATATATAATATTAATATTTTGTAATAGGTGTAAATAAAAAGAATAATTACCAAATGAGAATTCAACGCCAAGAAAAGTAGAACTCTTCAAAGAGTGCAACATAATCATATATATTATAATACATTAATGCAATACAACGGTCAGGCCGAAAAGACACAAAAAAGTAACACTGTAATAGTAATAAAATACAATACACTCCAATAAAAACAAAAATATATAGAAATTGTAGAATACATTCCCAAAAATAAGCAATCGGAAAGGTCCTAAGCTGCTTACTTTCTTGATCCCCTCATCACTAAGTAAGAGCTTGGAGGCATTATTGAACTTAGCCTTTGAAAGGAAAACCAAATTTATTTAATTTATATATTAAGAGGGTCCAAAAATCTAAAAAGCTAGTTTAGTTTAGTTTTGGTCAACGGTGGCAAACACGGTGGCAGAAACGGGCACATTGGTGGCAACCACGACACGGTTGTTGGACACACTACGAAGAACATGATTAGGGAAAGCCCCATTGGTGGCAATCAAGGAGTATTGGGCATGCGTAATGCGATTTGGGAAGAGAAGAACGGGATTGAAATCAAGCGCAAAAGCGGTGCCGTTGCCTTGGACAGCCCCGTTGGCAACGGTGGCCTTCATGCTCATTCCCCTAACGCTGTTCCTATCCACAACAACTTGGTTAATTTTGTTGAAAGGCCCATTTGATTGCTGCAATTGGACAATCCCAGTTCCTTTGTTGGACCCACTGAAGGTATTGTCAACAATGTTCACCCCGCTGACCACTCCGTTGATGGACTTAAGGGCCACAAAAGCATCACCGCGCAAGAAACTGTTGGAAATATGAAGTTGGAGAGGGTCTTCAGCAAGGATCCGCGTATAGTCCAAATAAGAATTAATGATCCGATTTCGACCCAGACCCAGACCCGGCTTTCTCAAATAAATACCGGTGCCCCCAAACCTAGTGGCCTTGTTGTAGCAATGTACACCAGAGAGAGTGCTACCATGGCCGGATACATCTACCCCAACGGCAGAAGAGAAAAGGACAACATCGGTGATAGCATTGTTGGTGCCGGAGAGGTTGATGGCAGTGCCAGTGAAGTTCCCCTCGCGAGGATCACGTCCGGCAGTGGGATGCTGGCCGAGGAATGAGTTGCTGATGTAGGTTTCAGAGCTGGAGGGGTGGACGTTGATGCCGGTAGTACTGAAATGGGCAACGTAGACATTTTCAATGCTGGTTCTAAGGGCGTTCGAAAGTGAAATGCCTCCACCCCGGTGGTTAGAGTCAATCATGATGTTTTGGAAGGTGATGTACTCGAAGCTGAAGGATGATGGATCGGGAGAAAGCTGTGCAGGTTCAATATCATCCAATCTCTCTGTGTTTTCTGCTGGCGGTGCTTGTTTAAGCGATGCATCGAACACAGGGCCGCCTTCGTAATCTTTTGAGGCTTGGATTGTTCCGTCTTTAATCTTTTTCAATTAGAAATTATTATTTTTTTTTAAATTTATAATTAGATATTAGTAATTAAGCAACAAATTTTTTGTAATGGAATGGAAGAGCTAACTACCGTACGTACCACAATGTTTCCTCCAGGCGGTACTTGGACAGGTTTGCTGACCTTATAAGTACCACCTTCAAAATCAGCCGTCCCAGCTTGATTGGGGACTCCAGCCGTCAAGCTCCCTTCGCTGGATCCACTTCCTGCACCCGACATTACTCCTTGAGCATCTGGACTGGGTCCTTGTCCTGCAGCCGCCAAGAGTAGAGCTTGAATATGCTCCGTGCTGTCCTTTACTCCTGTCGGATCACCACCGAAATCTGACATGTAGTACACCCGTGCTGCAGGACTACTACTCCTCCAGGCCTGCATTATTGAATGAATATATTATATTATTTAAAAATTCTAAACTCTGCTACGTACCCAAAAATAAAATAAAATGACATGACGTACCTTGGGAGGCTGAGGCTGACTGTGAGGAGCAGCAGAACTATGAGAGACAGAGCCACGGCTACCGCGCATGAGTGACGCCTTGAACGCTTGCATTTTGTGCATGTTTTCTTTGTGACTCCCCCTACCAAAGTCACCAGCTTCCGTATGATCATCACCTGACGAGCTTTCTTGCTTGCTTCCATACTTGTCACTTCAGTTGAAGAATATATTTTCACTGACCACCACCACTACTACTGCCAAGATTTGATGAGACAATGTTACCTCATGTAGTGATATTTATACTAAGGAAACTGACTAGGGATCCAATTATTGCTTCAAGTATTGTTCAAAGTATCGGTCCCCGCATTATATATCTATATATCTATATACATAAAGTTACAAACTTTATTCCCTCTAAACCTAATGGGACTCTTTATTTATGTTATATATATATATATATAAACATTGTGAAACATGGGATCCAAATTGCTTCAAATGACTTCCACGTATCCATATATTTTTTTAAACTCTTAAGATTCTTTCCTTCTTTCTTTCTCATTCCGCTTTAGTGCCTCCCTCTGATTGTTGGTGATGAAACTTTCTATTTTAATATACATATACAGTATTTTTTTTTTCTATTTGATTGTTGGAATTTTTGTATGGAAAAGGAAAAAAAGTAACGTGGAAAACTTGGAAGAGTTTTGAAGAAATCATGCTGTTTTACTTTTTAATTTGCTTTCTTATCGCACATCTCACAAGGATTCATGAACACTCACCAAAAAAAGAAAAAAAACTATATATATTTTCGCTATCTAGTTTGGTAATAATCATATAAATCAAGTTTTATATAAATAAATAAATCACATGTTTCCCTCTCACTTACTTCACTATTTCGTCAAATTGTTTTAAATGGTGATGAAAATATACAGTATAATATATCATGTATGAGAGGACCCGCTCCGGGAACCCTCCCCAGGACCTCCCGGGTGATCCCGCCTAGGGAAGTCCCACTGGACAATCCCTAGAAAATATCCAATGGAACATCACCTTAAAACGTAGATAATCAAACACCAGTATTAACGTTAATACCTCAATATATATATATATATAAATAAATCCACAACCGGCCTACTGTACTATAGACCAGAACTACACACATGAGTACCATGGTCTTTACTAAGTCCCATAATTAAAATCAGAGCATTCTAAAAGTGTCAACAAAGTCTATGAGTACAAATAAGTAATCAATAAGTCCAGAAGATAACAATAAGTGAAGAAAAAATAAATACGGCTGCTGCAGTGGAAGGAAACAAATGATAAGCTATGGGCGAGGTAAACTGCTACTAGCTGCCTGGGCCTAGGGGAACGAATTTAAAACAATAAAACGTGAGATAAAGAATCTCAGTGAGTGACATAGTATAATAGAAAAGTAATGATTTATTTCTGAAAAATCTTTCTCTCAAGATCTCTCATTCCACTTGTTGAAAAGTTTCCTATTTAAAAAATCATTTCACAAAACCCAAACTTGTACCCCAATTAATATCATAAAAATCGATGCTCAAAAGTATGAATGAAAGATCATTGTAATATTATGAAAAGTTTCAAATCCAGATATAAACATTTGAGCATAAACTATAATAATTACAGTTCCACTAAATAAATATGAAAATGCAGAAATCACCACAATATCTGTAAATCAACAATATATACAAACATATACAATGTACCATACGATGTGCCAATATACAAACCGTAGGATACACCCACCTCACGACCCTCAATATATGAATGGTGTTGTGGAAATAATAAATAACCGTCGGGATGTACCCAACTTCACGGTCCGTGGCAATAATAAACTATTGGATGATACCAACCTCACAGCATCGTGGCAATAATAATAAATCGTCGAATAAACCCGATCTCACAGTCCGTGGTAATAATAGATAACCGTTGGATGAAACCAACCTCACGGCACCGTGGTAAACCCAGCGCGCAGTAATATAATATAATAATACTGATCCAAGGTATTGGCATTATATGGTACATCAATTTAAAAATAACCAATACAGTATACATGAAACAATCTTGTAAGACTATATATCTACTTTTCCAAATGATACTGTATCATAAATCATAATTTAACATTTAAACTTCCACCGCTTAATTAAATAGTTCAAAAATCTCAAAACATTATTTCATACGAAAACCAGAAATACCATAGTGAAATATATTCACCATAAACCAATTTTAGGCACATAAAATTATAAAATATTTGATCATGCTTAAAATCATATAATTTTCAATCTGGTTTCTCAAACCAAATAGTTTCCAAAATGATTTAAAACCTCAATTTAATTACCAAAATATTCAAATACCACAAGTCCATTTATGGACCCATTAAAATTGAAAATCACTTAAAATATTATCAAAAGTCACATAAAATGATAACACATATATGTGAAAGCAAATATTTATATATGCATAAAATAACATTTCAATCAAATGGTATATACGTAAAATATTTAAACCACATATTTATTATACTATATGCCCAAAACATTTAAAAATGATATAATCACTCACAGCACTGTAGATGCTTATGCCTGCTCCTCTACAGGATTTCCTCCAGGCTCAACTCGAGTGCCTGTAATATAATAAAATATTCCTCATGCTCCAAACAACTAAACCAGAGACACTTGTATAATCCAAATGTCTCAAAATAATTTATAGTACTACAAAATTGCATAAATTGGACACCGGGCAGTCCAATTATACCGCGTGTCCTTAGGACCCGGTATCCAAAATTGGGGATTTTCACCCGAAGCCTAATATTTTGAAATTGAACTCCCAATTAGGTCCTAATATTATCCAATTTCACTAGTCTAACTTCAATTCTAACCAATTTAACCACAATCGTCCAAACACAATCCCAATTTCTTTGAAAATTAGCAAAATAACCCCAAAAATAGGAAAATTATCAAACGACCTCCAAAATTCACAAATTATAAGTTAACGGAAAGCCCAAGAGACAAGAAGTTCACCAGTGGTCTTACCTTGGTCCGGTGACTCCTCCAGTGATCGAAAAATTGACGTAACTGTTCGGCCGAACTTGAACTTGAGAGATCTGTCAAATGGTGGGGGTTTTGGGCAATCTAACCATGGAAATCGACTCATAGGGGTTGAAAATGGTGGGATAGAGGTATGGGTCGAGCTGGGTTGGCCGGAAAACACAAGAAAAGAGGAGAGAGAAAATTTTCGGCCTTCGGGTTTCTCCGGCCCGATCTGGGCGCGTCCGGTGACCGATGGCCGTGAAATTTTATGGCCGAGCTCGCCTCCATCCCCCGTTCCTCTCTAGTCGGTGCGTGTAGCAAGGTGGTGGCTGGAGATGGGTCAAACAGTGTAAACCCGATTGGAGGTAAAAATGGTCGGTTAGGGCCCGTGGGTATGTGGTGTTTTTCTCGAGTTTTGGAGAGGAAATGGGTATTTTTGGGCTTTTCTTCTTGTTTGGCACACTTATCGAGGCTTATATAGAGCCTAAATCACTGATAGACAAAAACTGAGGACTGGCTTAGATATTGATTTAAAACTTATGCTTAAAACGTCTTAGAACCATAATTTTTTATCTGTAACTCAGAATTTGGCGTGCTGCCAGTCTGTGAACTCGTATTGACGAGATCTACACAATGGTACCTCAGTCAAACCAAAAATATTGGCTATTGAAAAAGTCAACTTGAACCCATATATTATTCACTTGGTCAAACTTAGTCAATTTGGTCAAACTTGTTTAATCATGTATATTATTTTTTTTTGGGTACGGGGTGTTACATGTATCTTTACATGATTAACGTGTGATTAAAAAAATGATGAAAGTTGTAAAAATATAATGAACATTTTGTCTACCGTATTATTTTATCCTACTTTTACTTAAGACAGGTTCTTCAAGCTTATATTTTAAACCTAAATTCATATTCTACAGATCATATTATCCTAAAGAATCCTGAAAGGCTACAAGAAATGAAAATCTAATTATGTCACTTTGCCTTTATAATCAATGTATAACTTAGTTCTATTACTCCCAAAAAAAAAAAAAAAAAGGTGTGCCACGTTGGGTCTTTTTTCTCAATGATTGTTAGTTGGAATCCCAACTCCAAGATTATTAAAAAGAAAAAACAATGGTATTCAGTAAAAGCTCTTACAATATATGTGACATCAAATTGTTTCATTCACTACTAAAATCGCATTGATAAATGACGTAGAAAATACATCGTACAAAATAAACAACGACATATCGCACGACGTCGCCTAACGTCTTGTCGCTAAATCCATAAGACAACAAGTGACGCTGTATGAGAGTCACCTTTTTTTAGTTTTTAGCGATGCATGTTGACTTTTAGCGACGTATTCTATCAATCCACTTATAGCGACGCATTATTTAATAACGCTTCACAACAATGTCACTAAAAATATATTAGCGACTGTTTCATATAGCGTCACTAAATATATTAGTCGCTAATGAGTCGCCTATTTAGCGACGCATTAATCGAGTCCTCTATTTAGCGACGCATTAATCGAGACGTATCAACATTTTTAGCGACGCATTATTTGTTAATGCGTTGCCCTTTTTTTAAAAAATTTTTTTTTGTAAAAAGTGATTAAAATAGTAAAAATATAAAAATAATTAAAATACAAAAAAAATGAAAACTAGCTTCATCCAAAATAATTAGAATATAAAAATTTAAAATAAATATTTTGTCATAACAAATTAATTATCAAATAAATTAAATATCATCTCATTGACATATTTTTACATAATTTGTAAGCTATTGTATTTTTCATAACAAATTTAATATTAATTAAACTTCCATGAACACATACTCATTGAGATGGAAGTTGACGTCCTCTTGTTGACGATATTACACCCTCATACTGCGTATGAAAAAATTAAAAAAGTTATTAACACTTATGCAAAAAAAATAAAATATTAATCATTTTTAAATTTGTAATTTAGTAAATGAAAATTTAAAGAATATTACCATTGTTTTTAAGATTTGACAAGGCATATTTCTCCCCTCACAGTCATTATAAACATAGTCACTCTCACATTCATCGTCATTATCATTTTCATCGATACTTGGCAACTATATAACAAATGGATTGTGAGCCATCATAGTATCTCCAAGAACATCTTCTTCAATAAAAGTACGATATTGTGGTGAAGTTAAAACAATAGACCATCTTGAATCAAGTTGATCTTCAACATAAAATACTTGTTGAACTTAGCAAAACAATGTCAAGCAATATCACAAACAAAATTTCTACAAAAGCAAGATTAATAAAACCCAACGAACCTAATCTGCAGTTAAAATGAAAAAAAAATTAATAATAAAATAACCCACCTCATGTCTCTGCCAACCACAAAGAAAGAAAAAAACTCACCTAAACGATAGAGACAAAGAAAAAAGAAACCCAGAAAATCACGAGGGCGACATAAAGAAATCCAGCTTCCCGGCCGACAACAACGTAGGCAAATGAAAAATCAAACCCGAAATATCGCACTCTTCAAGTCTCTCTTAGATTGCTTTCAAATCTAATATCTATTAGGTAGTGTACTTGATGTAGTTTTAAAAAAGAAAAAGAGATTCAAAGGAGCGCGTAAAAATTTTAAAACACACCAAAAATTTCAAAAAATGGCAAAAAAACGCCTTTTCTCCCAATTGCATTTTTTTTCTTTGATTAATTTTTTGTTTTTCATCTACAAATAAAAACTGAAAAATATTTCTTAAAAATGCAAAGCAAAATATCAAAGATTGCTGTTTATTTTTCTGTTTTTCAAGTACACCTTTATTCTTCATAAAATTGCATGTCTTCCAAAATTTTTGTTTTTTTTTTAATTGAGAGAATAGGCGATGCATTCTCTTCAAGAAAGGTCGTTTGTTCTTGAATTTTGGGATCAAGCGACGCATTATGGTCGAAAAGCGTCGCTGTTTCCTTTTTTATATTTTCTTTATAATCTTTAAATAATTTTTTAATTGTTCATCTACAAATATATTCATGTAGCAATCCAATGAACATAAATCCATTGATCTAAAAATAGAAAATATTTTTGTCAATGCTCTTCTCAGTTATTCACATATATGTGTATAGACGAGACACAAAATATCTCAAGACCTAATTTGAGATAGGGTATAGAATATAGAATTCTAATTCAGCAAGCATTTATTGACCAATTTATCCACATAAGTATGTTAAATGAGCTTAACTTTCATGTGTTTGTGGTCAACGATAGTTTACTTGTTTTTAAAAATTGAAAGTCTGTTAAATTGCTTTTTTTTTAAATAAAAAATAATTGAAGAAACAGGCGACGTAATTCCATTAAAACGCTTCGCCTATTCCATGTTTTTTTTTAATCTTTAATTAGTTTTGTTGATTGCTGATCTACAAATTAAAAAAAAAAACATATTTGCAAAATTAAAAAATTACTAAAAACAACTTTCAAATTGAAAAAAAAAGTTAAAAATTGGTTGGGTGAAACGGCGATACAGTTGTTGACAAATGTGTCATCTTTTCATCTATTTAGCGACTCTTTCTTAAAAGACTGTGTTGTCTAAAACTATATTAGCTAATTCTTATTGTATTATTACATCCAAGTAATTTGGCCTGGTGATGTGGTGATTTATGGGTTTCTAAATGTTTAAACAAAAAAATTGAAAAAAAAAAAAGAAAAGGCGATGCATTTGTTGAAGAATGCGTCGCCTGTTCATCTATTTAGCGATGCATTCTTTAATTAATGTATTGCCAAACACTATATTAGCTAGTTTTTGTTGTATTAGTACATACAAGTCATTTGGCCTGGTGGTGTGGTGATTTTTTGAGAGTGTAAGAGGTCTTGGGTTCAAGGTCCTATTTTGATTTTATTTTTTTCTGGGTTTTCAAATGTTTAAACAAAAAAATTAAAAAAAAAAAAAAGAAAAGGCGATGCATTTATTGAAGAATGGTGCGTCGCCTGTTAACTACATAAAAAGAAAAAAAAAAAAAAGAATAAAGCTCAGTTTTGGCGCTTTAATATTTTTACTGGTTATTTGTTGTTGAAATAAAATTAAATTTATTAAAAGAATTAAAAAAAAGGGTGAGTAGAGAACAGGCGATGCAAATTCTAAATAGTGCATCGCCTGTTAACTATATAAAAAAAAGAACTAAAAAAAACTTAAAAAGAGAACAGGCAACGCACAATCTAAATAGTGTGTCGCCTGTTAACTATATAAGAAAAAATAATAAAAAAAGCTCAATTTTTGCGCTTTAACATTTTTATTGATTATTTGTTGTTGAAATAAAATTAGATTGATTAAAATAACTAAAAAAAAGGTGAGGAGAGAACAGGCGACGCACAATCTAAATAGTGCATCGCCTGTTAACTATATGAAAAAAAAAAAAAAAAACTCAGTTTTAGTGCTCTAATATTTTTACTGGTTATTTGTTGTTGAAATAAAATTAGATTTATTAAAAGGACTAAAAAAAGGTGAGGAGAGAACAGTCGATGCACAATCTAAACAGTGCGTCGCCTGTTAACTATATATTAAAAAAAAAAAAAGCTCAGTTTTAGCACACTAATATTTTTACTGGTTATTTATTATTGAAATAAAATTAGATTGATTAAAAAATCTAAAAAAAATATGAAAAGAGAACAGGCGACACACAATCTTATTGATGCGTTGCTTGTTAACTATATATATAAAAATGAAAATAAAAAAAAAACAGCTCAGCTTTAGTACACTAAGATTTTTACTGGTTATTTATTATTGAAATAAAATTAGATTGATGAAAAGATCTAAAAAAAAAAAAGGTGAAGAGAGAACAGGCGTAGCACAATCTTATTGGTGCATGGCTTGTTACACATATAACCAAAAAAAAAAAAAATTCAGCTCAGTTATGTCGCTCTAATATTTTTATGGGTTATTTGTTGTTGAATTAAAATTGGATGAATTAAAAGAACAAAAAAAAAAGGGAGGAGAGAACAAGCGATAGTGCGTCACCTGTTAACTATATATATATAAAAAAAAAAAAGCTAATTTTTGTTGGTCTAATATTTTTACCAGTTATTTATTGTTGAAATAAAATTAGATTGTTTAAAAAAACTAAAAAAAATTGAAAGTAAAGGGAAGAGAACAGGTGACGCACAATCTAATTAGTGCGTCGCCTGTATCATATATAATAAAAAATAAATTAAAAAAACAGCTTGTTTATGTTACTCTAATATTTTTACTACTTATTTGTTGTTGAAATAAAATTGATTGGTTAAAAAAACTAAAAAAAAAAAAAAAAGATAGGAGTGAACAGGCGACGTACAATCAAAATAGTGCGTCACATGTTAACTATATATTAAAAAAACAAAATCTCAATTTTGTTATCCTAATATTTTTTACTGGTTATTTATTGTTGAAACAAAATTAGATTGTTTAAAAAAACTTTAAAAAAAGTTAAAAAGTAAAGAGAAGGTAACAGACAACGCACAATCTAAATAGTGTATCGCCTGTTACCTCTATTGAAAAAACCAAAAAATAAAAAAACCAGCTCAGTTATGTTGCTCTAATATTTTTACTGGTTATTTTTAGTTGAAATAAAAGAGTACTATTTAAGAAATTTGCAAGAATAAGCTATATAATTGAACAACAACCTTGTATAATTAAATTTTATTATTATATAAACATAGATTAGTGGTTGGTATTCATTTTTTATGATTAGCATTTAAACGTACAATACAATTCATATAAAATATACATGCAGTATTAATGGCGACTCTGGTCAGTCCCACATTCAGCGACCCTTAACGGATGTATCGCGTATTTTTTGTTTTTAGCGACCTTTTAAGGACGACAGTTTTTTGATACGTCATATATTTATTGAATTTTTACTGACGCATTAATCTCAGAGTCACGGTTTTGTTTTTTTATATGCATTTGTTTCGTAGCGTTACTAATTGAGTGTCGCTAGATATCAATTTATGCATAGTGATTGTTGGAATTTAAACCTAAATTGTAACATCCTGATATTTAAATTTTTTGTTTCTTTTTTTTGCATTTGATTTCTCTCGTTAATTTATCTTTAATGGTAATGAATGTTTTTAAAAATTTTAATTTTGGGAGTCGATGAGTTTATTTTTGGGGTCACAAACTTTGATTAGGAAAATACTTTTCTTGTATTAAGGTGTATGTGCATACATGTGCATTATTTTGTTCAGTACACTAAGAAAATTATTTTAATTTAAATCATGGAAAATTATTGACCTATGTACACTTATATTTTTATGTACAGTGGGCATTAAAATTTTTGTCTTGTCTAATGTTACTTTTGGAAGATCAAATTTTAGAAGCATACATATTTGAACATGCAAAGGACATACGTGTCATTTTGGAGACAACTTTGTCAAACCACTAGAAAATCAATAACCTTAATAACTTCAAAGACCATGTAACTAATTTCAAATATGAATAACCTTCACCTTAACATAACATCATAGCTTCACCTTAACATAACGTCATACACATATACTAATTTCAATTAGATTTCTGGTACAAGTAATTAATCTCAACAATTACAATATATTTTTAACCTCAATATAAAATTAAATTAAAGCCAATAAGATTTCCAGTAAAAGTCATATTTAACCTCATCAATGCTCAAAAATAAACTACCAAGTCCAAATACATAAACAAGATCTTTATAAAACATGCCAAAGATACAAAACGTAAATAAATCTCATCAAACTATACCAACTAGATAACAAAATGGCACTCCAAGGCTTCTTTACTCTCTTCCCAAGTCTAGCATCCACTAAACACCAATGGAGGTTGGAAACGGAGGGTTGAGTATAGGTACTCAGTGAGTGAGTTTAGTCTAGAGATATTAAAATAACACATAAATATAAATACAATATGAAATGCAATGCGTATGATAAAGTCATTTATATCCTAATTTAATAGGCATTGAACACTTACAAAGAACAGATTAGGGTATGATGGGCATTTATGAATCATTTAACTAACACATACCAATAATAAATCAGGACATGTCAGGAAAAGCTTATGCCACTGCGAATGCAAAGAACGCATTAAAGTATGTAGGGCATATAAATTACCATAATCAAATCCATATCTATATCTACTTCATATTTATAAACTGAATTCGGCTTTTGGTGACCAAAATAAATCACGACACCAGCCATGTTTGTCCCCTATCGATGATCAACGATAAGATCACTGAACATTCGTGCCTGTCTCCATAAGTGATCAATCCAAAGCCATAGGATAGTCTTGTCTCGTCTCTATATTAGTTAGATTAAGTCTAGAGATCAAAAGTCAATCTATATAACACATTCAATCCTTATATAACCAAATGGTATCAAATCATAGTCTATTTCATAATTCACATAGTGTACACCATATATCTATAACCATTTAAAAAAACGCACTTTTAAAATCAAGGCCAAAGCATATTTCCCAAAATCAACTTCAGAAAACAATTTTCATAAAACAGGTTATATGATATGCTCAATGCATACTATAGATGATGCAGTATGCCCATATCGTCCTATATGTTTGCATGACATAATATCTAGCTTAGCATTTATTAAATAATAATTATAATAACAATAATAGTACAATTTGTAAATCAGAAAATGTACATCATATTCAAAAAGATTCACATAAAATTCTAATTGCCATGCTATGAATGCATGAACGTAACAAACTTCACCATATACATATATTTAGGAAAATAATTACGGTTTAGAAGAATTCCCACTCACAATATGTTTCCAATGATCCCTTATCTAACATCTCGTCTAATTTTGAGCCAATGCTTCCTTGTCTATTTTTAATACCGACACATAATTAGTGCCTAATCCAAGATTCCTCAATCCAAAACACATATATACTTGTAGGACAGAAGAGTGAACCATACAAATTACCTCTACTACAAGTAACTTAGTCTGAGCCTCAAACAGTACACCATTCTACAACAGTTTCTCTTCCTATCAAAAATTTCCAAACTATAAAGTTTGGAACCTTACAACCAACAACAAACCATTATCAACAACAACCAACCAACCATTTAGTACCCAACACAAATAAGATCCAAAATAACTCAGACCAAATGACAAAGTCCACTAATCTACATAAAATTAGTTAGCTAACAACTTATGTAATCAACCTTAACTTCCATAAATAGTTATTTAAATCCAAAGGTATAATACAACTTAAAAATTTTTAAAAACTTAACCTCAAAGTAAACATTTAGGTCCAAAAATAGATTTACAAGTTTTAACAAAATATAAGTCCAAAAGTCATTAATTTAAATTCTTTACCATAAAAATAAAACAATTTAACTCCAAAAGTCTTCTATTTACCAAAAACAAAATCTTAACGTTAACCATAAACGAAATTTATTATCCAAAACATTAAAATCAAAGTGCAAGCATACAACATCAATATCCACATTTAAAATCAATCTCCAATGTCTTCAAAATTAAGAAACTAAATTCACTTAAAACAAAGTAACAATTCTCCAAGTTCCTTATAAGATCAAAGCCATGGCTGATTACAAATACGCCACAAAATTAAATTCTCGAACTTTTAAAAAGATAAAGTCTCGGCCAACTACCAGCTTGTGACCATAAAAAACTTCAACATATGTAAATAAGCATACAACTACTCAAATAAACCCAAGTCCTGGAAGACATCTAATAATTTTTCCCTTTTTGGATCAATTAATTTAATATCAGATAAAATTGAACCAAATTTGGATAATTTTGGACCAAATTGAAGTTGCAACTATGTAATTAGATGTTAATAGGTCCCAATAGAAAGTTGAATTTGATAGAATTGGCCTTCAAGTGAAAATTTTCAATTTTATGTATTGGATATTTAGGGCTCAATGTAACACATCGTCCCCAAAAAATGCCTGAAATTTTAAACATTTGATCGAGTTTGACCAACTAGCTAGTTCACAGATCGTAAGTTTGATTTTTTGTATGGTCAATATTTTATTTTGACCAATATACCTTTGTGTAGAGGACGCCGAAACAAGTTCAGAGACTGATGGCACGTCAAATTTTGATTTACGGATAAAAAATTATGATTTTGTGAAATTTAAAACATTAGTTTTGTATCAGTGTCCAAGCCAATCCCATATTTTTTTTTTGTTAGTGACCCAAAGCTCTTTATAAATGTTGAAAAACGTGCCCAAATTTCTGACCAAGCCACCGGTCAACACATCGGTATAAGCCGTTTGAAGTCACAATAGCTGTTTATCATTTTCCAACTGTTTGGTCTTGTTTCGGTCATTTCAGGCAATCCACATGCCCCTCCCACCATTTTTGGACCCTCTACACTCATTTCCATGCTCCATTTGCTAAGATTCCTCACCATTTGAGAGATACATCAACGGAGAGTTTGACCGAGTTTTGCAACAAATTTTTCGACCACCGATGACACTTTTGGATCGAGGTGAGAACACCATTATCTTTCTTATCTCTTGAGCTTTCCATTAATACAAAGTTTGTGCATTTTGGACATCATTTGATAATTTTTTCATTTTTGGGGTCACTTAGTTAAATACCAAAAATTTAGATTGTGCTTGAAGGAAATTGATCAAGTTTGTTAAAATTGAAGTTAGATTAGTGTAATTAATATTTTTAGGACCCATTAGAAGGTTCAATTTTGAAAGCTTGGCCTTCGGGTAAAAAGCTCCAATTTTGGGTACTGGATCCCAAGGGTACACAAATTGGACCTATTTGTGTCCAATTTATGTAATTTTATACTTATACAAATCATTTTAAGACATTTGGTGTACATTAATGTCTTTGGTTTAGTTGTTGGAGCCTGGAAAAGGTTTTATTATATTACATCCCACCCGTGTTAAGCCTAGAGGCGATCCTGTTGAGGGGCAGGAGTGAGCATCAAGGTTACTATGAGTGGTTATATTTTTAAAATGTTTTGGGCATGTAGTATAATATATAGGTGGTTTAAGTATTTTACATATATATCGCTTGATTTAAATGTTTATTTTATTCATAGATGTGCTATCGTTTAATATGACTTTTGACGATATTTTACATGGTTTCCAATTCTAATGAATTCATAAAGGACTTATGGTATTCAAATATTTTATTATTTGAATTCAGGTTTTCAATCATTTTGGAAAATAGTTAATTCTGAGAAAACGGATTGGAAATCATGTGTTTTTAAGCATGTTCAAGTATATTATAATTTTATGTGCTTAAAAGTGATTTATGGTGATATATATTTCATAATAGTATTTATAGTTTTGACATGAAATGATGATCTGAAATGTTTGGGATATTTAAACAAATAGTTCGATTCGAATATGAAATTACGTTTAATGATACAGTATTATTTATAAATGTATGATCTTACAAAAATTGTTTTATGGATATTGTATTATTTATTTTTAATTGGTGTACCATATAGTATTAGTATTTCATATCAGTATTATATTATAGCGCATAGGTTCGCCACGATGCCTGTAGTATGCTAAGGGTTGTGAGGTTGGGTACATCCTAACGATTTATTATTACCAAGATACCTTTCATACATTAAGGGTCGTGAGGTTGGGTTCATCCTAACGGTTTATTGTTGCCACAATATCTTTCGTATATTAAGGGTCGTGAGGTTGTTTTATCCCACGGTTTATGATTTTTATTTCTTTTACTATCCAGTGTTGTTCTAGGATGTGTGCACCACTTGACAATACTAGATATATCTCAGGGTACATTGTTCATATTTATGAGTATATTATTAGTTTCAATATGTATGGTTTTACATCACCTTCATAATTATTTGGCGATATTATGTTTATATTATTCTATACTCAATATTTATATGGTGATTGAATAATATTTTAATGATCATTCACTTCTTATTATTTGAGCATCGAGTTTTATGATTTCGATTTTAGGCATAACTTTGGATTTTGTGAAATAATTTTTAAACAGGAAACCTGACAGGACCCGCCCCGGGAACTTTCCCAGGATCCCCTGGGTGGCCCCACCTAGTGAAGTCCCACTGGACAATCCTTTGAGAATATCCAATGGAACCTCATCTTAAAACGTGGACAACAAACACAAGCGATCTACAACCGGCCTACTATACTAAAGCCCATAACTACACGCTTAAGTACCATAGTCTCTACTGAGTCTCATATCTAAAATCAGAGCATTCTCAGAGTATCAACAAAGTCCAGGAGTACAAATAAGTAATAAATAAATCCAGAAGATAACAGTAGATAAAGGAAAGATAAAAACGGCTGCTGTCGTGGAAGGAGCAAAATGATAAACTGTGCACAAGGTAGACTGCTACTAGCTGCCTGGGCCTAGGGGAACAAATTTAAAACAATAAAAAGTGAGATAAAGAAATCTCAGTGAGTGGCATAGTATAATAGAAAAATAATAATTTATTTCTGAAAAACCTTTCTCTCAAAACCTCTCGTTCCACACGTTTGAAAAATTTCCCGTTTAAAAATCATTTCACAAAACCCAAACTTGTACCCCAATTAATATCATAAAAACCGATGCTCAAAAGTATGAATGAACGATCATTGTAATATTATGAAATGTCTCAAATCAAGATATAAATATTTGAGCATAAAATATAATAAGTACGACTCCACCAAATAAATATGAAAATGCAGAAATCACCACAATATTTGTAAATCGACAATATATACAACATATACAGTATACCATACGATGTATCAATCTGCAACCGTGGGATACACCTACATCACGACCCTCAATATATGAACGGTATCGTGGAAATAATAAATAATCGTCGGGACATACCCAACCTCACGGTCCATGGCATTAATAAACCGTTGGATGATACCAACCTCACGACACCGTGGTAATAATAATAAACCGTCGGATAAACCCGACCTCATAGTCTGTGGTAATAATAGATAACCGTTGGATGAAACCAACCTCACGGCACCGTGGTAAACCCAGCGCGCTGTAATATAATACTAAACCAAACTCTGGTACTACGCGGTACATCAATTTAAAATAACCGATACAGTACCCTACCGTATCATAAATCATAATTTAATATTCATGCTCAACCGCTTGTCTAAATATTTCAAAAAAAACTTCAAATCATTATTTCTTACTAAAATAAGAAAATACCACAGTGAAATATATTCACCATAAAACTGATTTTAAGCATCTAAAAATTTATAAAATATTTGAACATGCTTAAAATCATATAATTTTCAATATGCCTTCTCAAATCGATTAATTTCCAAAGTGATTTAAAACTTCAATTCAAATACCAAAATATTTGAATATCACAAGTTCATTCATGAACTAATTAGAATTACCAAACGTTTAAAATATTGACAAAAGTCATATAAAATGATAACACATATATGTAAAAGTAGATCCTTATGCATCCATAGAATGAACATTCAAATCAAACGATAGGTATAAGTAAAATACTCAAACCACATATATATATATTATACTATATACCCAAAACATTTTTAAAACTAATAACCACTCATAGTACTGTAGATGCTCACGCCTGCTCCTCTACGGGATCGCCTCCAGGCTCAACTCGAGTGCCTGTAATATAATAAAATATTCCTCAGGCTCCAAACAACTAAACCAGAGACACTTGTATAATCCAAATGTCTCAAAATAATTTACTATACTACAAAATTGCATAAATTGGACACCGGACCGTCCAATTATACCGCGTGTCCTTAGCACCGAGTACCCAAAATGGGGGATTGTAACTTGTAGCCTAATATTTAGAAATTGAACCACCTAATGGGTCATAATAATATCCAATTTCACTAATTCAACTCCAATTTTAACTAATTTGACCAATTTTGTCCAAACACAGTCCCCAACTTATCCGAAAATTAACTAATTGATCCAAAAATGGAAAAATTATCAAACGACCTGCAAAATTCACAAACTTTATATTGACGGAAAGCCCAAGAGACAAGGAACTCATCAGTATGCTCACCTTGGTCCAAAGTTTCCTCCGGTGGCTGGGAAACACTGTTGAAGCGTCAGCCAAACTTCCCATTGTTGGATCTTTCAAACAGTGAGGAATCTGGACAAAATAACCACAGAAATGAGTTTAGAGGGGTCAAAAATAGTGGAAAAGGTGTATGGGTTGGCCTAAAACGGACAAGAATGAGAAAATCCAGCAACCCACCTCACTGGCCGCCGCAACTTCGCTTGCCTTATCTGGGCGCATCCAGACACTTCTTGCCGTGAAATTTCACGGCTAAGCTCGCCTTCAAGTGACCTTTCTAGTTGGCTGGCACGTACAAGTGGTGGTTGGCCTGAAATGGGCAAAACAGCGGTGACCCGATTCGATGGACGGGTCGAAAAGACCTAGTTCGGACCCACGAGTCTGAGGAGAGAATTTCTCGGGTTATGGGGACGAAATGGCTATTTTGGGCTTTGTTTCCTATTTGACACGCTTACCTAGGCTTATATAAAGCCTTGGGTCACTAATATATTGTTCACTTGGTCAAACTTGGTCAAACTTAGTTAATTTGGTCAAACTTGTTTAATCATGTTTATTTTTTGTACGGGGTGTTACAGAATCTTTCACAAAAGTGGAACGAGAGGTTTTGAGAGAAATTTTTATAGAATTAAAGTATAATTTTTCTATTATACTATGCCACGCATTGAGATATCTTTATCACACATTTTATTTGTTTTAGATTTGCTCCTCTAGGTTTTGGCAATTAGTTGGTAGTTTACCTCATACATCGCTTGTTACTTCGTGCTTTCAACAACAGAAGTAGTACTTATCTTTCTTTACTTATCCTTATCTTTCTAGAGTTATTTATGTTAGCTGTACTTCTAAATTTTACAAATATTCTTAGAATGCTCTGATCTAGATATTGGCCACAGTATTGACCATATTATATATATGTTGTAGTTGTGGACCATAGCTGTGGATTTATATGCTGTTGTGATTTTATCTATATATTGAGGTATTATTCGATATTGCATGTGTTTGTTTGTCCATGTTTTTTAGTGAGGTTCTATTGAATATCTTCTAGAGATTGTCCAGTGGGACTCCACCAGTTGGGACCACCCAAGAGATCCTGGGAGGATTTTCGGGGCCGGTCCTGTCACTCAAGGTATAGTTGGACCTTTTAGTGTCTACTTTTGGTAATTTTAGGGTTTTAAAAGTCATTTTGGAACAATAGTATGCAATAATATATTTGGTTTAATCAATTTTGGAGCTTGAGAAATGTTTTTTTATTATTTTGGGCAGGGAGTAAGATTGGAGGCGATTCATCAGTAGACTAGACTTGAGCTATTATCTATGAGTGGATTTTCTTTTTGAAAATGATTTGGAATTATAAATATGAATTATATTATTAATTGCATTTTTTAAAGCATTAAATTGTTTGATTTTATATTATGAGATAAATGCTTATATGGTCTATTATATTATGAACATATAATTATGTTGGTATTTTCTAGGTTTATTAATATGATGGAATTTGTGGAAAATAATATTTTTGCATGAGGGATATGGTTTGAGATTATGGATTATGGATTTTATATATACCATTACCTTACCACGATTATTAGATTTGATGAATATTAATATGCATGCTATATTACCATCCCTCACTGATCACGTGCTTCATTGAAGTTGGATGAGAGGTCCTAGTTCTATGATGCCTTAGGATGCTAAGGACTTGGATATAGTTCCTGCTCCCCAAAGCTTTGTGGCACATTAGGACTCTATGTGTAATTGTATAATAATAAATATGGTACATGAGAGGTTGATGATTATGTGAATTATGACTATTGGGATTCGTATTTTTTCTCATGGATTAATTATTGGGAAAGTAAATCGTTTATTTAGGTTATATGAAGTATGGTATTGATTTATTGATTTATGTTTTCACATGAAAAATAGAATTTTAAGGCTTGGAAAATTTTCATGGGTTTTTGTAAAATTTATTTTCTAAAATAAAGGACTTTATAACGAATGAATGAAAGGTTTTGAGGAAAATATTTCTAGTAAATGTAAATATTTTTTCAAACTTTATTTTTATATGTCCACTTACTAAACTTTTCATAGGCATGAATACAAAAAGATTAGCAAATACGAATTCAACGCCAAGAAAAATACAACTCTTCAAAGTCTACAATATAATAATATATATTGTCATACATTAATCCAAAACAATCCTGCATGCCAAAAAGATAAAAATATAAAAAATAAAAAAATTAATAGATATAAAATACAATACACTCGAGTAAAAATAAAAATACATAGAAAGAGTAGAATACAATGCAGCAAAAAAAAAAAAAAAAAAAGAAGAAGCCCTAAGGTGCTTACTTCCTTAACCCTCCCTAAGGTGCTTACTTTATAATAATTAATATTTATTTATTTTGTATATGTGTTAATAATTTTAACATAAGTTTTTTTCATGTGCAATATGAGGGTGTCACTTGGTCACAAGATGATGTCAACTAGTTTGGAGCTGAATGGGCATCAATTATGATCTCAAACATTTCATCTCAATGAGTGTGGTAATTTAATTAGTTTATTTGAATATAACTATATAAAATAGTTTATCAAATTGTAGAAATATTATATGATATATTTAATTTATTTGAAATATTATTTTGTTATGCAAATATTTATTTTAATTTTATTATTTATTAATTATTTTGCATGAAGTTATATCTATTAAACAATCTGAATTTGAGAAAAATAAAACCAAAATTCAAAAAAATAAAAAAAAGAAGAAAAGCCAACACTTTTAACTAAATGTCTCACCCAAAGGGAGAATTAGCGCATGCTTTTCGAAAAAAAGTATCATTTTTTCTTTTGATTTTTAGCGACACTTTTTTAAAAAGTTGATAATTATGACATTTAGCGAGCCTTTTTCAAAAGTGTTGCTAAAAATCCAAAGAAAAGGCGGCGCTTTTTCAAAAATGCATCACTAAAAATCGATATAAAAGTCGATGCTTTTTCATAAAAGTGTTGGCTATTGAAGAACTTTCAACGACGCTTTTTTGATTAAAGCATCAGCTATGGTAACTTTTGGCTACAATTTTTTTTAAAAGAGTCGGCTATTATCTAGCTTTTAGTGATGCCTTTTTAGAAAAACGTCGGCTATTGCTAGACACCTCGTGACATTTTTTCAAAAAAGCATCGGTTATTTAGATGCATTTAGCGATTTTTATTTTTTTTTTGGAAAAAAAAATGTCTACTTTTCTTGGATATTAGGTAGCTTTTTTGAGAGTGTCAACTTTTTTGTAATTGTTTTAGCGAGATGCTCCCCTGCCTTCTCTTTGTGATCGCAAAACAAGCATCCCAATTCACTTTTACAAATCCTTGAGAAAGTCACATAAGAGGTGGGAATAATATTGCTTTGAAGATTCCAAACAAACAATTTAATTTCCTCGTGATCTTTACTGTTCCACAGATTCTTCCAAGTCCTTTTTCTCAATCAAATTTCCTTCACCTTAAATTATTTTGAAACATTCTGTAACTGAATATTTGCCATCTTAATTGGCTGTCCATAGTAACTTATCATTACATATAATATTAGGCCAATACAATCTTACCACTTTGAATATCATTGACAATAAAATGTTGAAAACACCAATAATGTTGAAAACAACATAGAAAAACAATTTGAATATCATTTATAATGGAATGAAAATCTATGGCACATTTTGTATAAGTTTAATTGCACTGTAGTATGCTTGAAACCGATACATGCAATATATTATATTTGCCCTTTAGTATAAGATTAATTGCACTTCGATATATTTTATTTAGGTCAATAAGTTGAATAGATAATATGTCTGAACCGTCACATGCAATACTTATCTAGTAATAATAGCATGATACTTGATTAAATTCTTAAAGAAACTTTCTTATAGTGGCGCACAATAAAGGAGTTGATTGAAAACCAACAAAAAACAAAAAACAAAACAAAAAAAAAAAAACAAAAAAAACAAAAAGAAAAAATTGATATAGAAGAGGTAGGATTAGTTGATTAATACATATGATGTTCAAAACAACAAAGAAAACCACTATCAATATCATGTATAACAAAATGAAGACAACGATACAATTTTATATATTATTAATTGCATTTTGATACTTTTTACTTTTAAATTTTAGTATTTGAATCCTAAATTTTACAAAATGGCCTTTAAACAATCAATTTTTCAACTTACTGCAGAATTTTCAATTTATCAAAACAAATTGATGACAGTTTTGCTTAGGATATAGCTTTCCTAAACTTAATAAACATCCTAATTTCTTACCTCATAGGCTCTACTATAAATTTCTAGACGAAATTTTTACTAATTTTTATTTTATTTTATTTGTTTTGAAAATAGAATCACTATTAATTTATGATGCAAAATTGGAAATTCGACCAATTTGTAATAAATTAAAAATTTAAAATTTAAATCGCTACTTTTAAAAGTTAAAGACCTAACGATAAAATTGTATAAATAAAATGTATCAAATTATTGTTAATCCTTTTTATAAATTTTAATCTATTAAGTATGTGGACTGTATTAAATTATTATATATTGTTGTTACTTTCATTATCTTTACAAACAATAATATATATAATATGATAATATTTTGTAATAGGTGTAAATAAAAAGAATAATTACCAAATGAGAATTCAACGCCAAGAAAAGTAGAACTCTTCAAAGAGTGCAATATAATCATTATATATTATAATACATTAATGCAATACAACTGTCAGGCCAAAAAGACACAAAAAAGTAACACTGTAATAGTAATAGTAATAAAATACAATACAATCCAATAAAAACAAAAATATATAGAAATTGTAGAATACCTTCCCAAAAATAAACAATCGGAAAGGTCCTTACTTTCTTGATCCCCTCATAAGTAAGAGCTTGTAGGCATTATTGAACTTAGCCTTTGAAAGGAAAACCAAATTTATTTAATTTATATATTAGGAGGGTCCAAAATCTAAAAAGCTAGTTTAGTTTAGTTTTGGTCCACGGTGGCAAACACGGTTGCAGAAACGGGCACATTAGTGGCAACCACGACACGGTTGTTGCACACACTACGAAGAACATGATTAGGGAAAGCCCCATTGGTGACAATCAAGGAGTATTGGGCATGCGTAATGCGATTTGGGAAGAGAAGAACGGGATTGAAATCAAGCGTAAAAGAGGTGCCGTTGCCTTGAACAGCCCCGTTGGCAACGGTGGCCTTCATGCTCATTCCCCTAACGCTGTTCCTATCCACAACAACTTGGTTAATTTTGTTGAAAGGCCCATTTGATTGCTGCAATTGGACAATCCCAGTTCCTTTGTTGGACCCACTAAAGGTATTGTCAACAATGTTCACCCCGCTTACCACACCTTTGATGGACTTAAGGGCCACAAAAGCATCACCGCGGAAGAAACTGTTGGAAATGTGAAGTTGGAGAGGGTCTTCAGCTACGATCCCCGTATAGTCCAAATAAGAATTTATGATCCGATTTCGACCCAGACCCAGACCCGGCTTTCTCAAATAAATACCGGTGCCCCCAAACCTCGTGGCCTTGTTGTAGCAATGTACACCAGAGAGAGTGTTACCATGGCCGGATACATCTACCCCAACGGCAGAAGCGAAAAGGACAACATCGGTGAGAGCATTGTTGGTGCCGGAGAGGTTGATGGCGGTGCCAGTGAAGTTTCCCTCGCGAGGATCACGTCCGGCGTTGGGATGCTGGCCGAGGAATGAGTTGCTGATGTAGGTTTCAGAGCTGGAGGGGTGGACGTTGATGCCGGTAGTGCTGAAATGGGCAACGTAGACATTTTCAATGCTGGTTCTAAGGGCGTTTGAAAGTGAAATGCCTGCACCCCGGTGGTTAGAGTCGATCATGATGTTTTGGAAGGTGACGTATTCGAAGCTGAAGGATGATGGATCGGGATCAGAAAGCTGTGCGGGTTCAACATCATCCACAAAGCTCTCTGTGTTTTCTGCTGGCGGTGGTTGTTTAGGCGATGCGTCGAACACAGGGCCGCCTTCAGGAAAATCATTTGAGGCTTGGATTGTTCCGTCTTTAATCTGTTTCAATTAGAAATTAATTTTATTTTTATTTCAAATTTATAGTTAGATATTAGTAATTAAGCAACAAATTTTTTGTAATGGAATGGAAGAGCTAACTACCGTACGTACCACAATGTTTCCTCCAGGCGGTACTTGGACAGGTTTGCTGACCTTATAAGTACCACCTTCAAAATCAGCCGTCCCAGCTTGATTGGGGACTCCAGCCGTCAAGCTCCCTTCGCTGGGTCCACTTCCTGCACCCGACATTACTCCTTGAGCATCTGGACTGGGTCCTTGTCCTGCAGCCGCCAAGAGAAGAGCTTGAATATGCTCCGTGCTGTCCATTACTCCTGTCGGATCACCACCGAAATCTGACATGTAGTACACCCGTGCTGCAGGACTACTCCTCCTCCAGGCCTACATTATTGAATGAATATATTATATTATTTAAAAATTATAAATTCTGCTACATACCCAAAAATAAAATAAAATGACATGACGTGCCTTGGGAGGCCGAGGCTGAGGCTGGCTGTGAGGAGCAGCAGAACTATGGGAGACAAAGCCATGGCCACCGCGCATGAGTGAGGCCTTGAACGCTTGCATTTTGCGCATGTTATCTTCGTGACTCCCCCTACCAAAGTGACCAACTGGAGAGTCATCGTCTCCCATAACGGGGACGCTGATGAAGTTGAAGGCAGCTAATGCCATGATAACAACCAACTTCCATATTATCGTAACCTGATGAGCTTTCTTCCTTGCTTCCATACTTGTCACTTCAGTTGAAGAATATATTTTCAACGACCACCACCACTACTGATACTAATTAAGAGTTAATGAGGAAATGTTACCCCATGTAGTGATATTTATACTAAATGACTAGGTATCCAATAATTGCTTCAAGTATTGTTCATAGTATCGGTCTCGTAATATATATCTATATCTATATATATATATATATATAAAGTTACAAACTTTATTATCTGTAACTTTATTCCGTCAACAGCTATTGGGACTCTTTAATTATGTTATATATATATTAACATTATGAAACTTGGGGATCCAAATTGCTTCAAGTGCCTTCCACGTATCCATATATTTTTTTATACTCCTAAGATCCTTTCCTTCTTTCTTTCTCATTCCACTTACTGCCTCTCTCTATTCGTTGGTGATTAAACTTTCTATTTTAATTAATATGTACATATAGTACTTTTTTGTATTTGATTGTTGGAATTTTGTATGGAAAAGTAAAAAAGCAACATGGAAAATTTGGAAAAGTGTGGGGAAAATTTCCACCAGTAGCTTCTTTCTTCTTCTCAGAAAGTTTGAGGAAATCATGCTGTTTTACTTTTAAATTTGCTCTCTAATGTCACACTCACAAGGGTTCATGAACACTCACAAGGGTTCATGAACACTCACCAAAAAGAAAAACAAAAAACTATATATATATATATATATATATATATTTTTTTTTTCTGTATCTAGTTTGGTAATAAATATATAAACCAAGTTTTATAATAATTAAAAACAGAATCCAATGTTTCACACACACACACACACACACACACAGACACACATATGTGTAACTATATATACATATGTACATATTATTCTTTAACTTTATAACTATTGAGATAGCTAACAAGCTCTAACTATCACTAGCTAATAAAGACTAACAAACATTTGAAGTAACCAAACTAGATATGATTATTATAAAAATAAAAATAAAAAATACATAAAAAAAAGAAAAAAAGAAAAAAAAAACTAATACTAAAACTTAACAACATTTTTTTTTTCTTGTTTTGATAATCATGACCTGTTTAATATTGTTAGTTAATTATTTAAAGAGTTATGATTTAGTAGGCTTTGTAGCTACTTTATGATAGACAAATTAATGGTATTTTTGATGAATCGTGGATGAGCTAATCAAACCATGGGACTCTTATGTTATTATATAATATACATATATATATTTATATTTGCATCAATGTTGTTATAATGGGCCTACTTTCCCATTGTAAAGGAATTATATACGGTAGAATTTTGATATATAAACAAATAATCTAGTTAAATAAATAAAATTATTGACTAGCCATAATTATGTGATTTATGTACAATGTTTACTTATGTAAGTAATGAAACTTACTTCTTTACTGATTTTTTAGTAAGATCCTTGGACACACACTATCTGAAATATTTCAGTTGAACCATTGGACAAAAGCACATGTTTTCTCTAAAATTCCAATTGACTTATTCCCTACTATTATTATTATTATTATTATTATTATTATTATTATTATTATTATTATTATTATTATTATCAGTACTATTACTACTACTATTATTATTATTTATTAATTATTTTGTGTATGTATAAATTGGGGAATAAGATGACATCAGTTAATTGATACATGATATATATATATATATATATATATATATATATATATATATATGTAATATTAAGATATTAGGGCTTGAGACATCTATGTTGTCTCTTTTGGTGAAAACACACGAGAGAGAAAGGTTAAAGAGGAGTGTATCCATTAGGCATCATATTTGCATTTATTTTTTAGTTTTGCAAGATTAACATTTATAAAAATTGAATGACTATATTTAAAAGTTAGTAAATATGCTCTCTTACATATCATTAAATACAATTCTATGCATGTTTGTAAATCTTGGAAACATAGTTCTAAACTATCGTTAATTAATCTGTATCATTAAAGTTATTAATTGATTTATTTTGTATTAGCGCTATCAATTGGCATCAGAGCCAGTACACATGATTGATAGTATTTTATGACTTGTGATTTATCATATGATCAATTAAAGCCATATCGATATTTCATGATTTGTGATATGTGCAAGATTTCTGTGAAATTATATTAATAAGATTGATTTATGGTTTTCATTTTGATCCTTATATTGCTGTGTAAAACGAAAATATATTGGGTTTTATGTTTTCATAAACCAATTGTAAGCAAATTCTTTCTATGGGAACTTTTTCTTATACCAAAATTAATATTTTGGGCATCATTATAAAATGTTTTTTTCTTATTTTATTTTGATGGATTGGAGTTTTTCAGTCACCTTATTTTAATCTATAACATTGTGAAACAATGTATTTCAGAATAAATTTGCATAGCTTGCAAAATTTATGTAACTTGTTTTGAGACAAATTTGATACTAGAAAATTGTTTTTCAAGCAGAATGGAACATGTATCCATGTTTGTTTTTTGGCTTGAAACCATGGAAGGTCCAGTGAAACCAAGAAGAGGATGGCCATTTTTCTCAAATTTGGGCGTTGATTATTGGTAAAAATTAGACCCAATCATTTTGTGGGTTATCTTGCCCTAGCTAAAAAGAATTTTCTACCGTTAGAATCATTGAAAACATGAGTCAAAACCATGAGAAAAGCTCATAAGCTTACACACTTGCCCGAAGGCTTACACACTTACCCAAAGGCTTTCACATATAATAATAATGATAATAATACTAACAAAAATAATCAATAATAATAACAATAAAAATAATATTATAATAATAACAAGTAATAATAATGAATAAATAAATAAATTATTATTATTATAAAAATAACAAATAATAATGATTACAAAAATCACAACAATTAATATTGACAACCACGATAATAATTGACAACAATTGTATTGCTAAATACCATTGAAAATAAAAATAGTAACAACAATAATTATAATAATGATAATGAAAATAATAATAATAATAAATAATGGAAATAATAATAAAAAAATCCTAATAAATAATAGTAACAAACACAACAACAATAATAATAATAAAAACAATAACAATATTAATGATAATTAGGATAATAATAATAATAATAATAATAATAATAATAATAATAATAACAACAACAATGTTGATAAGAACAATAATATTAATAATAGCAATACCAAGAAAGACAAATAAGGACAATATTAAAAAATTAATTTATGAATAAATAAGGTAACATAAAATAAAATAAAATTTTAAATTTAAAACATCTTACAAAATATGCACACTCGTATCGGAGATACATACGATACTATCTAACATACTACATGATACATGATTCCAGCTATCGTCGGCACTCTGCTTCCAGTACAAACAGGGGGTGGTTGGCCATATTGGCCGTCCGATCCCCTGGATGCGTAGGCAACATAGTTACGAGGCTAGCTCTTCATGGACCACGTTGGATCATTGCCTCCATACAGTGTGATACATACAAACATAACGCAATGTAACATACATACATATATATGTGTATATAAATCTGTGTGTGTGTGTGTGTGTATAAAAGGATACTTGATGCACATACTATATACCAGTGGTTTCAAACAGTACCAAACATCCCAAGTACGGCCTGATGGGATGTTAAAGAGAGAAACTTACATACAGTCACCTTGGCGTCCCAACGATGCCGCTGCTTATAACTTGCCATGGTTAAATAGTCAACCGTAAAGGTGGCTTATGCTCACTATGCACAATATTTACCATACATTGGACCTATAGCTCCTATAAGATGGTCATATATATGCATACTAATCCGTAATGACAACCATCCTATGGCCAATAAGGTGACTGCTGGTACTCGATCTGTATTATATTTGCCTATCTTCACAAGAACGATCATGAATATAACTTGCACATTTAATAATAATTCAATACCTTACTTATTTAATTCAACATAAATTTGACATCATAAATTTAAATAACAATTTATTTAAACATTAAATATGTAAATTTTTCAAATTTCCACATTTAGTATAATACTTTATTCAAAAATGGCATCTTCCTACATACTCCATCAAAATTCACAAACAAGGTACCTATTGAAAGTTAAGAGGATAAAGAACACGTACTAACCTCCATGGGCCACAATCTCGCCAATGGTGGCTGGAAATTGGCTGGGAAGTTTCAATCAAACTTTTTCTCCATGTATCTCACAAACCATTTAGAAATTGAATAAATAGAGGTCATTTTTTAGATTAGGGGATCCAAAATAGGGGGATAGAACATGAATTTGGGCTGCGTCGTCCAAAAAAGGGCAAAATCGTTGGAAAGATAACAAACCCTGCAACAGGCTTCATCGGCTCGGCTTGAGCGTGTCGCCTGTCGCCAACTGCCAAACTTGGCAGTTGAGCTCACTAGCAGCCCGCACACGTGCCACCTTAGTGGCCGAAAGATTTAATAAGGCATGAACCTGAGAGGGAGGAAGGTTCTGGAGAGGAGAGGAAGAAGAAGAACAAATGAGGTTCTATCCCCTGTTTTTCCCACATGGGAAAAAGAAAGGAAAGAACAAGGAAAGAAAAGAAAAGAAAAGAAAAAGAAAAAGAAAATAATATAACATAATAATATAATAATATAAAATGATGATATAATATTTTATTCTAGATGACATGTGGCACTTTCTAAATGTGACACGTGGTGCATCTCAACTGATGACACATGGCACAAATCAAAGATTCTTTTCAATAATCTATTACCTAGTAAAATCAATCTCGGAGAAAAATAGATATAATTTTACAGACCGTAATTTTTGAACCATGAGTCCAAATTAAGCATGCTGCCAGTCTACGGACTCATATTAACAAGCACTTTCACATAATATATGAGCCGACGTTGAAAGCTATGTAAATAGAAAGTCAACTCCGAACTCATTGATCAATCCGGGTCGCATATTTTTTTCGCCATAACTTTCAAACCGTAGCTTCGTTTTCAATGTACTACTAGTATATGAACTTAGATCGACGCATACTCCGCAATAGTACCTTGATCAATATAAAACCACATTGTGAGAAAAAAAATTAAAAAAAAAAACTCAAAATTTGACCCCATTTGATCAACAGCAATCAAACCCAATCAATGTGAAAATTTCCAGTGTGATTCAGGACGAGATGTTATAATCTACCCCCTTTATAAAAAAATTTATCCTTAAAATTTAAATGACCCAATTAGGAGCAAAATAAACAAAAACTTGCACCCTCTACTCAGACTATTGGTGACGTTATCTTTTAAACAACCATAACTATGTGATGATAACTAACCACTCAAGATACACCAGCACATTATATCCCGCAAACTCCTAAGAGTAGCAGAACTGAGGGCTTTGATACCACTTTGTTAAGACCCATCCAGGATTCCTTCCCGGAACCATAAATAAGCCTTGATCCTAAGGGAAAACCTACAAGACCATCCTACGAAAAATCCTGTAGCATCTCCTTTAAGGATAAAGCATACCTAAAAAATTACCTGCATGAAAATACATATCTATATGGTACCACATTATCCCTCGCACCTTATTACAATAAATTCCACAAATGATAGTACTTCAATAGTAAATTATAAATATAATATATATATATATATATGCAATGGAAATAACTTAATAAACAATCAAAATATACCTTTAAACATTCACATCTACCCACACCACCCACTTAGTATTGTACTACATCTGAATATTGTTTTTCGATGTACCAATGCTTAATATAGATAGAAGGGAAATAACATAACAACAACGATAATAATATTGATAACAATAATACCATAACTTGCCCGTAAGCTTCACACTTACCTAAAAGCTTTCACACTTGTCTGAAGACTTTCACATATAATAATAATAATAATAATAATCAATAATAATGACAATAAAAATAGTATTAGTGATGATGATGATAACAATAATAATAATAATAATAACACATAATAATAATTATAATAATATCAAATAATAATGATTATAAAAATCCCAACAATTAATAATAACCACGATAATAATTGACAACAATTTTATTGGTAAATACCATTGAAAATAAAAATAGTAATAGCAATAATTATAATAATGAAAATGAAAATAATTATAATAATAATAATAAATAATGGAAATAATAATAAAAATAATCATAATAATAATAGTAACAAGCACAACAACAACAACAATAATAATAATAATAACCATAACAATATTAATGATAGTGAGGATAATAATAATAATAATAATAATAATAATAATAATAATAATAATAATAATAACAACTATTAAAAATGATGATATTAATAAATAAATAAACAATAATAATATTAATAATAGTAATAGCAATAACAGCAATGTTAATAACAACATTAATGTTAATAATAGCAATAACAAGAAAGACAAATATAACTTGCACGCTTAATAAACATCCATCCTGCGGCGAAGAAGGGGGGTGACTAATGCTCATTGTGTAGATATACTTGTCAACCTTTAGGTCCATAGTTCCTGCAGAATAGTTTTAATATAATAAACAATCATCTTGGCTATAGAGAGGGTGTGGCTTATATGTACTGTATAAATCTTGCCAACCTTCAAGTCCATGGCATCCCATAAGATGACCATATAACATCATGCTTACAGTAATACAGTATAGTGCATCTAAAAACTATAAACTTTTATAATATTATAAAATATCAGATTCTGATAAACTATAATCGAGTTCATATGCTTTTACCAAATACATAAAATGTCAAATTCTCTTTTAATCCATCATCACAAATTTATCAATTAAAAATATTTTAATTTTATCACCACAAAACCAAATACATAAATAACTAATAAATAATAAATAATTAAATGTACGAACATATTATTGATCACAATAATTTAGTATAATTATTTTTCTCAAAGCTTCAATTCAATTTATACCAAAATTATCATCAAGACCGCATACAATTTAAAACTACAACTCCCTAAATTTCAAAAATAATAATTCAATACCATACTTCTTTAATTCAACATAAATTTGATATCATAAAGTTAAATAACAATTTATTTAAACATTACACATGTATATTTTTCAAATTTCCACATTTAATATAATATTTTATTCAATAATGGCATCTTCCTAAATACTCCATCAAAATTCACAAACAAGGTACCTATTGAAAGCTAAGAGCACAAGGAACACATTACTAATCTCTAATGGCCACAATCTCGCCAGTGGTGGCCGAAAATTGACAAGGAAGTTTCGATCAAATTTTCCCTCCTTGTATCTCACAAACCGTGTAGAAATTGAAAAAATGGAGGTTATTTTTTTAGATCAGGGGGTCTAAAATAAGGGGGATAGAACATGAATTTGGGCTTGGTCGGCTAGAAAATAACGAAATCACCAAAACAATAACAAAACCCCGCTGCCGGCTCGGCCTAAGTGCATCGTCAGCCGGTCAGCTACCAAACTTGGTGGCCGAGCTCACAGGCGGCCGGAGCGTGTGCCAACCTGGTGACCGAAAAATTTAACAGGGCATGGACCCGAGAAGGAGGAAGGTTCTGAAAAGAAGGAGAGGAAGAGAGAGGAGGAGGAAGGAAGAAAAACGCATATTTTTCCCACATGGGGAAAAGAAAAGAAAGAAAAAGAAAAATAAAAAGAAAATAATATAATATAATATAACACAATATAAAATAATAATATAATAATATAAAATGATGATATAATATTTTACTAGGGATGACATGTGGTACTTTATAAATGTGACATGTGGTGCATCTCAACTGGTGACACATGGCACAAATCAAAGATTCTTTTCAACATTCTATTACCCGTAAAACCAATCGCAGATAAAAAGAAATATAATTTTACAATCCCGTAACTTTTTCACCCTACGTCCAAATGAAGCGTGCCGCTAGTCCACAGACTCGTATCGACGAGCACTTTCATATAATACATGTGTCAACCTTGAAATCTATGCAAATAGAAAGTTAACTTAGACTCGTTGATCAGTCCCGATCACGTATTGTCTTAGCCATAACTTTCAAATCGTAGCTCCGTTTTAACCGTACGATTAGTTTATGGACTCGGATTGATATGTACTCTGCAATGGTACCTTGATCAATATAAAATTTCATCCTGAGCAAGAAGTCAAAATTTGACCCTATTTGGTCAATAGCGATCAAACTCGGTCAACACAAAAAATTTTGGTGTGATTCGGGACAGGATATTACAATCTACCCTCCTTATAAAAAGTTTGTTCTTAAAATTTAAATTACCTAACTAGAAATAGAGTCAACAAAAATTTGCACCCTCTACCCGGACTATTGGTAACGTTATCCCCTAAACAACCATAACTATGTGGTGATAACTAACCACTCAAGGTACACCACCACATCATATCCCCAAAAATTCCAGGGTAGCGAAACCTAGAGCTCTTATACCACTCTGTCAAAACCCATCCAGGATCCCTTCCTAAAACCCTAGATAAGCCTTTCCCCATACTAAACAGTCTTACGAAAAATCTGACAGCATCTCCTCTAAGGGTAGAGCATGCTCCAAAAATTACCTGAATGAAAATATACTTCTATATGGTACCACCTTATCGCTCCTACCTTATTACAATAAATTCCACTAATGACAGCACTTCAAGAATAAATTATAAATATAATATATGTATATATATATATATATATATACACATATGCAATGGAAATAACTGACTAAATAAACAATCAAAATATTCTTTTAAACATTCACGTCCGCCCACATAACCCACTAAGTGCTATATTACATTTGAATATCATTTTTTATGACGCACTAGTGCATAATATAGATAGGAGGGAGGTAACACAATAGTAATAATAATAATATTGATAACAATAACACCATAACTTGCCCATGGGTTTACATACTTTCCCGAAGGCCGACACACTTATCCAAAGACTTTTAAATATTATAATAATAACAACAATAATAATAATAATAATCAATAATAATAACAGTAAAAATAATATTAGTGATGATGATGATAATGATAATAATAATAATAACAAGCAATAATGATGAATAGCTAAATAATAATAGTAACAACAAATAATAATAATTATAACAATCCAAACAATTAATAATAACAATCATGATAATAATTGACAACAATTTTATTGGTAAATACCATTGATAATAAAAATAGTAGCAACAATAATTACAATAATGATAATGAAAATAATTATAATAATAATAATACATAATGGAAATAAGAATAAAAAAATCATAATAAATAATAGTAACAAACACAACAACAATAATAATAATAAAAACAATAACAACAACAACAACAACAACAACAACAATAATAACAATAATAATAACTGTTAAAAATGATAATATTAATTAATAAATAAACATCAATAATAATAATAATAATAATAATAATAATAGTAATAATAGCAATGATAATAACAAAAATAATGTTAATAATAGCAATAACAAGAAAGAAAAATAAGAATAATATTAAAAAAATTAATTTATGAATAAATAAGGTAACATAAAATAAAATAAAATAATTTTTTTAATTTAAAACATATTACGAAATATGCACGCTCGTATCAAAGGTACATACAATACCATCTAACATGCTGAGCAATCCATGCTTCCAGCTGTCACCAGCACTCTGCTACCAGTACAGAATGGGGGTGGTTGAACATATTGGCCGTTCAATCTCTTGGACTCGTAGGCAACATAGTTACGAGGCTAGCTTTTCATGAGCCACGTCAGATTGTCACCTCCATACGGTGTGGTACATACAAATATAACACAACATACAATACATATGTATATATATATATATTTATAAATGTGTATGTGTATATATAAAAATATACTTGATATATCATACTATATACCAGTGGTACCATACGGTACCTAATGTCCCAACTATAGCCTGACGGAAGGTTAAAGAGAGAAACTTGCATACGATAGCCTTGGTGTCTCAACGACGCCGCTGCTTATAATTTGCCATGGCTAAACAGTTGACCGTAAGGGTGGCTTATGCTCACTGTGCGCAATACTTGCCATGGCTCTGACCCATATCTCCCACAGTATGGCCATATATATATATATATATATATTATAATCCATAATGGCACCATCCTATGGCCAATGGCGAGACAGCTGATGCTCGCTCTGTATTATACTTGCCTACCCTCACAAGAATGACCATAAATATAACTTGCACGTTTAATAAACATCCATCCATTGGCAAGGAGGGAGGGGGGACTGATGTTTAGTGTACAGATATACTTGCCAACCCTTAAATCCATAGTACCTGCAAGATAGTCATAATAAAATAAACAATCATCCTGGCTATGAAGGTGGGGCAGCTTATGCACACTGTATAAATCATGCCAACCCTCAAGTCCATGGCATCCCATAGGATGACCATACAACTTGCGTGCTTATCAGTAGTACAATATAAAACATCAGTACTATATGATACATCTAAAAACTATAAATTTTTATAATATTATAGAATATTAAATTTTTATAAAATATAATCGAATTCATATGCTTTTACCAAGTACATAAAATGTCAAATTCTCTTTTAATCCATCATCACAAAATCATCAATTTTAAATATTTTAATTTTATCATCATAAAACCAAATACATAAATAAATAATAAATAATAAATAATTAAATGTACAGACATATTTTTGGTCACAATAATTTAATATAATTATTTTTCTCAAACCTTTAATTTAACTTATACCAAAATTATCATCAAGACTGCAAACAATTTCACATATAATTAAATATATAGAAATACATTTTATTATATGTCATAACCTCAACAGTAAAATTAATATTAATTTATTAGCAATTTAAAACTAGAACTCCCTAAATTCCGAAAATAATAATTCAATACCATACTTATTTAATTCAACCTAAATTTGACATAATAAATTTAAATAACAATTTATTTAAACATTAAACATGTATATTTTTCAAATTTCCACATTTAATATAATATTTTATTCAAAAATGGCATCTTCCTAAATACTCCATCAAATTTCACAAACAAGATACCTATTGAAAGCTAAAAGGACAAAGAACACGTTACTAACCTCCATTGGCAACAATCTAGCCATTGGTGGCTGAAAATTGGTTGAGAAGTTTCGGTCAAACTTTTCCTCCACGTATCTCACAAACCGTCTAGAAACTGAATAAATGGAAATCATTTTTGAGATCAAAGGGTCCAAGATAGGGGGGATAAAACATGAATTTAGGCTGGGTCGGTCGGAAAAGGGCAAAATCATAGGAAAGATAACAAACCTAGCTGCCGGCTTTGTTGGCTCGGCTTGAGCACATTTGCTAGCTGGCCAACTACCAAACTTGGCGGCCAAGCTTGCTGGCAGTTAACGCGTGTGCCAACCTGGTGGTCGAAAAATTTAACAGGGCATGGACCCAAAAGGGAGGAAGGTTTTGGAGAGAAGGAGAGAGGAATAAAAAGAAGAAAAGAGGTTATGTCCCCTATTTTTCCCATGTGGGGAAAAGAAAAGAAAAGAAAAGAAAAGAAAATAAAATAAAATAATATAATATAGTATAATAAAATGATGATATAATATTTTACTAAGGATGACACATGGTACTTTATAAACGTGCCATGTGGCGCATCCCAAATGGTGACACATGGCACAAATCAAAGATTCTTTCCAATATTCTATTACTCGATAAAATCAATCAAGGAGAAAAATAGATATAATTTTTCAAACTCGTAAATTTTCAACCGTGGGTCCAAATTAAGCGTAATGTTAATCTACAGACTTGTATTAATGAGTACTTTCATATAATACATGATTCAAAAATGAAATCTATGTAAATAGAAAGTCAACTCCGAACTCATTGATCAATCTGCATCGCATCTTGTTTTGACCATAACTTTTAAACTGTAGCTGCGTTTTCAACGTACTACTAGTCTATGGACTCAGATCGACGTGTACTCTACAATGGTACCTTGATCAATATAAAATTCCATCTTGAGTAAAAAGTCAAAATTTTGCCCCATTTGATTAACAACGATGAAACCCTGTTAACATGAAAATTTTCAATGTGATTCGGGACAAGATCTTATGCAAAATGAAATATTTTTTGCTTAATTTTTTTTCCCTTTAAAAGCTTTTATGTTATGTTTGACATAGTAGTGAGAATTGGTTAAGTGTTTGCCTGTCGCAAAGTTTGGTATGTCCAAACCATGAATTATCATGAGGCTTAATGCCTAGTTTGTATGATACTGTGGAAGTATGAGTGCTCACCTACCATGAGGCTTATTTTGTCCATATTATAACATTGCTAAGGGAATAAAAGTTGATATATTAAATGGAATTTTATGTACGCACTTATTGTGAGGCTTCATGTGTCCAATTTATGGATGTTAACATGAAATGGGTGTAGTGGGTAGGATGTTTATGCAAGAATTAGCTTACCTATTTCACGAAATAAACAATGCAACCTTTTCTCTCCCACTTATAAACCAAGGTACATACTAGTGATTAGGCTATCCTATGATTTAATTACTTGACAGGATATCACTGATAGATGCTTGGAACGACAATAGAAGTTGATCGAATCCCATTAATTGCAAATTATAGGTTACTCTGTTAGTGACTTAGTTCAATGCATTTGATTATGGTGATTTGGTTTACTGTCCTAGCCCGTGTATAGGTATCCTTTGTGCTAGGGGACCCTAGCGATATTATGTAATATAATATGATTGAGGGGGATGAGAAGATAGCATTTGAATTAACTTTGTGGTGCAATGCATCTTGTTTTTGATAGAGTTAAATTGGACTAATTTATCAAAAGTATAGAAAGATTCTGATAACGTTTTTTTCACTCACATAAAGCTAGATTTAGCTTCAGTTTTTGATCAATTGGAAATGCCAAATAATTATAATACTGCTAAGGCTAAACATTGTATAAGGACTTGAAACACTAAGTGCTATATGATTGTCATGAAAAATCACATGAATAATTTTGAATTTTCAAGTATTCTAAATATGGAATTGTGAACAAGCTCATGAATGAGTTTAGTAAGAATTATCATTTTAGATAAATTGAGAAATACCACTATTTGGATTTATTGAACTTTATTGTGTATGATGGAGTTAGTGGTGAGAGTGAACTTATCTCGATACATTCCACATCTTAAGGACGATTATATGCCTAATAGTGATGAGTGTCTAACTTACACCATAATGAATAGTCTTCCATGTCTTTTGCAATATTAGATCAAGCCTTAACACATTAAAAGTTTGTATACGATTTGCAGGAGTTAACTGTTATTCTTTTCAAGGAGGTGGCTGACATCAAGTTGAATATGTGTAAATCTTTTGCTACAAATAATGGTCAAGATCTAAAGCCTAATGAGAAGAAGAACTTTGACACAAAGTTTCATGGGCACAAAAATTTGGTTTATTATTAGTAGGTGGAAAGAAAGAATTCTTTCATGAGTAGTGAAACTTTGGTTACAGTTTGGTCAATTGTTGAAAGGAGGAACCGCACATTATGTATGTAGTACAATGTGTATTATAAATTTTAATTTTCCAGTGTTCTTCTGGGTGGAAAATTGTGCCAAGTTTACATCTTTCTTTATATGAGGTTGTAAAATTAAGGTTATGATTCATATTTCTCAAATAAAGATTTTGGATCTCATAACCTATAATAGTTGTTTTTGCTTAGTTATTGTAAAGGATTCAGGGTTGCAAATTTTATTATTTGTCTCATACCATTAAGATTGTTAAGTCAAAAAAGTTGCCTATTTTGCATTTTTAGCATTAATGACGACAATGGTCCAACGGATCTTGAATTTAGAAAGGAAAGTATGTTCATTTCCACTGGTGATGTTCCTGCTAAAGATATTGATGATTCAATTGTCATGAAGCCAGTGGTGAGTCAAGAATGAAACCATCGAGAGAAAATGACTTATGGATATTGTTGTTGTTGATATACCTTTGAAAGGATTACAAAGGATTTAGAATTTTTGTTGTACATGATGATTATGTGGTTTATTTGTAGGAACATAAATTTAATATAAGTGATTTGTTAAATTCAATCACTTATGAGGAAGCCATAAGCAATTCATTGTCTAATTTTTTATTTGATGTAATCCAAGATGATATGACATCCATGATATTAAATGAATATGAGATTAAGGTGAGTTACTGAAGGTAAGAAACTTATTGAATGCAAATGGATCTATAAGATCAAAAGAAACTTCATTGATCAAGTAGAGATGTATAAGGCTAGACTTGTTGTCATAAGGTTTTGCCATAAAGAGGGAATTGATAATAAATAAACATTCTCTCCTGTATTCACAAAGGATTTTTTTAGAATCATTATAAAAATTATGGCTAACTATAACTTGGAGTTGTATTAGATGGATATCATAAATACTTTCTTTTAAAAGAGATTTGTATGAGGACACATATGTGGTCTTACTTGTTAGCTTCTAAGTAGTGGAGAATGAGAATTTGGTTTGTATGTTTAAGAAGTCCATTTATAGTCTTAAGCAAGCTTGGTAATGGTATCTGAAGTTTGATAAAATTTACACCAAGAATGGCTTTAAGGATACTGTTATTAATTAGTGCATATGTATGAGGGTCAATGGGAGTAATTTCATATTTATATGGTACTATATGTTTATAACATACTATTAGCTTCTAATAATACTAACTTATTCACTAAGACAAAACAATTATTATGCAGTCATTTTAATATGAGTGATCTTAAAAAGGTTTCATTTATTTAGAAACAAAGATTCATCAAGACATGGCTAATTGTGTATCAGAGCTCTCTCAGTTAAATCCTATGTTGATAGGGTTATAAAAAGTTACGACATGCATAATATTTTGCTAGTAGGGCATTGACGGTTAAAGGTGATAAACTTTATAAAAATCTATATCCCAAGAATGAAAGATTGATAAAAGGGACAAGGGATGGTAGTGTTATGTTCTTCCGCATCTAGCAGTTGAATGTATATTTATGTTTGCACACCATCAAATATTGTTTATGTTGTAAGTTTGTTTTGGTAAATACTTAAGTATTCCTAATTATGCATACTATGAAACAGCCATATTTATTTGAGATTAGTACACAATTACTTTGATGTTGTGGGGTTTTGTGAGCTAATTATGATGTCTATGTGATCATGTTTGTTTTAATATTAGTGTAGTACTGCTTTGATGTAGTAGAGTTTAGGGACTAATTATGATGGCTGTATAAATGATTAAAAGTTCTATACCACAAATATTATTTATTATGGCAGTAGAAGTTATTTTGTGAAATAGTATTGGACAAACACGTAAGGCTTTATTAATTATAAAGGTAGAGTATATGACGTATTTTGACACTATGATACACATTTTATCCAACATGCTACCAATAATTTTTTACCACTTATTCTAGTGTGTTCTTTTGGAGGAGCGTGTATGCAAGAAGGAATTTTGAGCTTAATGCAAATGGCAAAAATATCTTCTGCTTTATATTATTACCAATCAAATAAAAAATTATTCTATTTATCAATTGTTTCATCTCTTACTACGGATGGTGTGGTAGCTAGTTTTGGTATGTTGAGGGATATATCATTGTTGCTAAACCAAATTGATAAGACCATTCTCAGATCCCTTTTTCCAATCCTAAAATGGTCTCTCTAGGAAAATTCTATTGAATCGATACCAAAAGTTTAATGGGACTTCCTGTAAATTGGATACAAAGCAAGAGTATAATAGAGAAAAATAAACATTTTTAATATAATTTTTGTAAATCATAGTTATACCGAGGGTTCCAACTCAAGATCCAAGAGAGGGAAAAAAAAAATAGAAACAAAGCATCACATCAGGTTAATCCACGAGAGCATACCAAAAAAATTAAATGAGTTCAAAAATAAATAAAACAGCATAATCGGTAATTTCATAAAGCGTAGAAAAGAGACAGTACATTAACAACGAAAATGTAATAAAGATGAAGATGTGAGAAAAATGAAATATATAAGGATGATGATGAGTAGTGCCCAGATGTTGTATGCACAATTGTCAACTAAGGCCTAAAGGAACATTTAAAAAAAAAAAAAAACTATAAGATGAACTTAGTGAGTGAACATGTAAAATATTATGAAAATAAATATCATTCTTAAAAATCTCGTAATGACCCATCTCGAAAATACTTTAGATTTGAATTTTTGAGCGGTTCAACCCAAGTTGAGCAGTTTGACTAGGATCGATCAAGTTTGATCACATTTGACTTTTAAATGGAACCAAATTTGATCTTTTTTTTTCAATGAAATTTAGTTTTAACTCTTATACTATTGTGTAAGACTCATCGATACAAGTTCATGGACATATAGAATGTTGAAATCATAGCTACGGTATAAAAGTTATGACGAAAAGAAGTCAGTGGCATTTTTGTAATTATGGAACACAAAAATTAAGTTTACATGGGGTCATCTTCTTCCTCTCCCAATCCCAATATGGTAGCCACCATTATCGTCTCTATCTAAAGCTTTCTCTCTCTAAACTCACAATTTCTAAACCTCATAACTTATTTTACTGATCTCCATTTGCTTTTCCATTTGTGGTGTTGGAAAGCTAGCGTGACCAAAAACATTTTATAAAAATCTAACCAAATATTCACAGAATCTTGTTGGAATCTCGTTGGAAATTTTATAGATTTCATTCTTCAATCTCCAAAATTGGTGCATTTTTAATAATGAAATAAAGGTATTTTCCATATGTTTTTGACCTCCTAAGTTCATTTTTTGTATCATCCAAGCACAAAAGTATCTCTATCTTTTCCAACAACAAAATAAAGTTTCGATAACACTTTCCTTTTTATTTTCGGGCAACTTTCGACCACCATTAATTCTATTTAAAGGTAGATTCTTACTCTACATCTTTTAATTTTTTTTTTTTTATATATAGATTTCATAATTCGATAAGTATTTTGAAAAACCCTAAGCACTTCTAGTGATAGAAAAAGGTATTTTCTATATGTTGTTGATCTCCTGAGTTCATTTTTTGTATCATTCAAGCATAAAAGTGTCTCCATCTTTTCCAACGACAAAATAAAGTTTCTGATAATGCTTTCTTTCTGATTTTTGAGCAACTTTCTATTCCATTTGATGGTGGATTCTTGCTCTACAACTTTTAAGTTCCATTTTGATATATAGAATTCATAATTCGATAAGTATTTTGAAATCCCTACTTATGGTGTTTTCTTTATCTAATCTTGATATATTTAAGTTGCTAATAGTGTATAAAAATTTGTTGAAGCATTAATTTTTAAATTATCTAGTAGATGAAAAATACAAAATCTTGGATACTTGATTTGGACAATAACTGAATATCCTAGGACTCAGTAGAAGTTGAAATTTAGTAATTATATGTCAATTACATGCAATAGAACGTTTAATTTAATAAGATCAATCATAGGGTGAAAAATCCCAATTTTAGATATTGGATATTAAGGGCTTGCAGTATAATTAGACCATTTGATGAACAATTTTGATAATTGGAGACCAGTAAAAGTTATTTAAAAACATTTGATATGCACCAACGTCTATAATTTAATTTTTAAAAGCCTAAGAAATGTTCTTGTTATAATTTCAGGTACCATGATAGAGACCAGAGGTGATTAAACAACATATTAGGATTGAGTTACATCTCTGTTAGTGGATTTTTTTTTTTTCATAAATATTTTGGGTATGTTAAATCTACATTTCTAAGTTTTCAAGTTTTATGGAAATTTTGATAACTTATGGTTACATAATATATATAAGTTATCATTTCATGTAATTTTTTGCAAGTTTTTAAATGTTTCTAAATTTTAGTATGCTCATGGTGAAATTATTACTCTTGGCTTTTAAAAAGTTTTGACAATTGAATTGACTATTACTATATAACTTTTTGCGATAATATTTTTGGCTTCAAAGAAATACTTATGATTTAATTGCAATATTTAGCTTATTTATATATGATTTACATATAATATGCCAAATACTTACATTGAGTTTTTGGGTATGGATATAAAGGAATAAATTACATTCTGTTATGAGATATATTCGAAATATGTATTTGTGATATTGTATGTCAAGCAATATCATGGTTATAGGTACAGATATCGATATGATTATGGATACAGTTATGATTATTTACATATATATATATATATATTACTCAACCATTTGCTATTATCACGTGATGTAGAAGCTGGTTGATAGGTCTCAGCTCTGTAATGTCTTTGAGATGCCAAAGGTCATATGATAGTTTTTCCTTCCCCCATCAGCTCTGCGATGTCTTATAATGTTAAGGGCTGTATGACAAGATTTAGCATTAGGCATGGCACAAAGGTCTTAGTATCATATGAATGATAAGTATGTAACTATTATTTTTGCTTATATGTTATTTCTAGAAATTATAATTTATTTATTTATTTAAGCACGGAAAGATATGACCGATATAATATTTATAAATATTTTAATATGAAATATGATATTCGCTATATTTTTTGATGAAATTCAAGGGTTTTGTGAAAGACGTTTTCCGAACTAAGGGAACTTTCAAGAGAGTGATAGTAAGGTTTAGAGAGAAATGATTTGAAGATAAATAATCATTTTGATAATATTATTTCATTCCATTTACTGAGCTTATCTCATAGTTTTGGTTTCTTTTCTAAACTGTTCCCCAAGCCACAGTTGTCTAGTTATGTACATCACGTCAGGCATCTTCGTTATTCATAGATTATTTTGATGCAGATGTATTGCTCTTTTCTTTTGACTTTGATGATAGTAAATATTTTTTCCTTTGTTGATTTTGATGTATACATTATATAGAGCACTTTTGAAATTTTTCATTTGTTCATTTGTATATTTAGATTGCTTTGAAAGATTAATTTAATACATATGACTCTTATATTATTTTTTATTGATAATTTTGTGAAAATTCTATCAAAAATGTTTATAACAGTCTATCTGTACTATTGGATTATATCAAAATTATGAGGAGATCATATTGGATTTTGGATAGAAAATTCGGTAGGGCATCACTAGGCAAGACCACTTCGAATGTCCAGAAATAACCTCAGGGACGATCCTGTCAAATCCTTTCTCTGAGATCTTAATTTCACTCTTTGAAAGTTCCCTTGTTTTAATAAATTGTTTTCGCAAAATCCATAATTATCTCCAAAACATAGTACTTTTGTAAAACATAGGATAAAGAAATTAAATCAAATAATATCCAACAATTCATAAATTAAATAATATTTTTATGAATTATAATTCAGATACACCAATAATCATAAATATATATTGCATCCATAATCTAACGATATCCCGGTCTACTATAATCATTACTATAACCTATCATATGAACATAACTACCATCCTTTTGTGTCGTCGACTACTGGGGAAGGGGAAAACTGTCAATATAACCCTCAACATTGCAGATTGGGATCTCCTATCGAACCTTAAGAATCACACAATCAAGCAGTGAATAATCAAATAAGCATGCGTAATTGTAAACTAACAAATCTATATCCATGGTACAATATGGTACAAAATAATTCACAACCCAAAATCCAACTCATAACCTAATATTTTTATATAATTTATCAAATAATACTCGTAATCATCATATCAAAATATTTTCACAAATAACAATATAAACTTTATATTGGTATAGCCATATACCAAAATTTATTTATGCAAAACTATTTCTTTCAATATGCCATAATATGATAATTCAAATAATTCTTTCATAGCATGTAATAAAGCATAAAACTTAAATAACTTCAGAAATAATAATAATAATAATAATAAGAAGAAGAAGATAATATATATAATCAAGGACATGATTCCCAGAACCATTTCAAACCACAAAGTGCACTCATCGATCATAGCTTAAACCAGCTCCTCCACTAGATCGACTTCAATATCAGTTATAATGTCTAAAATAATAATAAAATATTTTCAAGATTCAAAAATATAAACCAAAGACATTATGTGTGTACCAGTGTCCCAAAACACTTCAATATCAGTTATAATGTCTAAAATAATAATAAAATATTTTCAAGATTCAAAAATATAAACCAAAGACATTATTTGTGTACTAGTGTCCCAAAATAACCCTCATAACTCTAAAATTTCTAAAATAAGATATTGAATACTCTAATTATTTAGTGAGTCTTAAATATCCGATACCCAAAATCAAGGATTTTCACCCGAAGGCCAATTAATAAAATTGAACCCTCAATTAGAGTCTATTAACACCTAATTTACATAAATCCTACTTCAATTTTGTCCAATAATATCCAACCATGTCAAAATACAGTCTAACTTTATTAGATATTCAACTAATTGATCCCAAAAAGATTTTTAAAAAAATTATCAAACGATGTCCAAAATGTATGGACTTTTTGTCAATGGAAAGTCCATGAAATGGCGAATACATTAGTCTACTCACCTCGGTCAAAAGTCTCGTTGATGGTCGAATAAACTCCTTAAAGTGTTGACTAAACTTGATATTATCAGATCTTGCAATATATGGGGAATCTTGGAAAACGAAGGCCAAAAAAAGAGTTTAGAGCATCCAAACTAAGGAAATACGGGTATGGGGCGGCTTGAGATGGAAGAAAAAAGGCCAAACATAGGCAAATCTGATGGGGCCAACCATGGGATTCAAGGGTTTGGTTGCTGAGATGTGGGCTACCCAGGTCGCCTATGCGTGTAGTTTATCGACATTAAAAAATGGGTGAATTTGGTATGACCTAATTGGTCATCAAAATGTGTCTCACAAGTCCAATTTTGGTTTGTTGGATCAGCGAGAGTTTTGGAACATTTTGGATAATTTTTTATTTCTTTAACAATGGCATGCATCCCCATATAAATATATAGGCCTAGGGCCCACCAAAAGATAAAGCCCCAAGACACATTTGGACATAGATAAATATTAATACTTAGAAAACTTGCTAGAACTGTAACTTTTTAACTGTATTAGTATTGGGCATGCCACATTTTTACGAACTCATATCAATAAGTCATACGCCATGGTATACCAATCAAACCAAAGCTCTTGACTGATTAATAGTCAAACCTAAGACCCACTCAGAATCTAACTAGTCAATTATGGTGAACCATTTAAAACTTAAATTCTAGTTTCTAACTTAGGAACTGGTCATCAAACCTACTCCCTTAAAAGAATTTCATCCATAAATTCGTACTTTAGTACTGAAAAAGGTGTGAATACTAACTTTGCATCTAGTCCTTTGGTTCCTATGCATCCTCTAACGTATGGATATTCCATAAGACATTCACCAACAGTATGGTCTTGGTACAAAGTTTCCAATCTCTACAATGAAGGATCTATACAGGTTGTAGGTGGAAAGTAGTACAAAAATGTGCACCATGTGTCCGTATTTGAGATAATAAACATAGGAACTTCATGCAAACTAACAATCTCCTTCACATAGAACCTAACTAAATCTTGCAATGTGTAAATCTCATGAATCGACAAAAAGTGTGCAAACTTTGTGTCCATATTTGAGATAATAAACGCAGGAACTTCATGCAAACTAACAATCTCCTTCACATAGAACCTAACTAGATCTTGCAATGTGTAAATCTCATGAATCGACAAAAAGTGTGCAAACTTTGTGGGTCGATTAACAATCACCTTGATTACCATCCCGACTTGCCTGTGTACGACGAAGCTTAAACAATAAGTCTATGGTGATATGCTCCCACTTCCACACTGTAATAGCCAAAGGCTACAAAAGTCCTAAAGGCTTTTATCTCTCTGTCTTTACCTGTTAACATACCAAACACTTGGATACATAATTTGTAGCTTCCTTTCTCATCCTTGGCTACCAATAATTCTCATAAGGTGTGATACATCTTAGTGCTTCTAGGATGCAAAGCATAAGCTAAGTTGTTAGCCATTGAGGATCTTTCTCTAGAGTCCCCCATCTACAAAAACACAAAGTCTAATACCTATATCCAAGCCTCTATTTTCTCTAACAATGAAAGCCGTAGTTGAAACCTTTATATCCTACCTCTCAACTTCATCAAAAAGAGATCATGAAGCTGAGAATCATGAATATGATCAATAAGTATGGGTTAAACTCAAAAACTAGCCAAAAGAACCCCATGTTGGGCATCCTCAACAAACTTTCCGACTTCCACAACTCTACCACCAAAGGAAGTTGCACCATCTACACATATTGTAAATAACTGTCTTGAAAAAAGGAAAATCTAAATTTTAAAAATTTTGACCTTGTTTAACCAATTAGACCACATGTAGATGTAAGGTTTGACTTTTTGAATGGTCAACAATTTTGGTTTGACTAATACACCATCGTGTAGAGTTCACCAATAAGAGTTTAGAAGCCAGTGACACATTTGATTCTCAGTAAGAGTTAAAAAGATATAGTTGTAGAATGTTTTAAGCATCAATATTCTGTTAGTGTCCAACCTAGTACTGAATTTTTGTTTCCTAGTGACTCAAGGGTCTATATATGTAACAGTCCGTCCCAAAGTACAACGGAAATTTTCCAACTTTGACCGAGGTTGACCGTTGACCGTTGACTTTGACCGTTGATCGTTAACCGAAGGGGTCAAAAGTTGACTTTTTGACTCGGATGAAATTCTAGGTTGACTGAGATACCGTTACAAAGTACATGTTGGCACGAGTTCGTAGACTAGTAGCACATCGAAAACGGAGCTATGGTTTGAAAGTTATGGACAAAACAAGTCGAGATTCAAATTGTCCAAAAGGTGCCAGGAGTTGACTTTTTATGGTTGTAGAATTTTTCTTTGACTTTGGTACGGTTGTAAACTGCTCGTCGATACGAGTTCATAGACTAGCGGCACGCTTAAATTGGACATCTGGTTAAAAAGTTATGGACGTGTGAAGTTTTCCGACTACCATAATATTTTAATATTTTTGAATCTGTGAACAGTGAAACGCCACGTGTCGACATCTGAGAGGTCTACGTGGGTGAACAGTATTACCCACGGTGGCTTTTATTTTGGCAAAACAGGGGGGAGGAGAGAGAAAGAGAGAGAAGAGAGAGAAAACCACCGACCACCACCGGTTAGCCATCGTCCGGCCACCGAAGGGCCACACACGCCACCCCACTGCCTCCGCCTCCTCAATTCCGACCGGCCACCCAAATCTCACGACCAACTGGCCAATAACGCATCGGGATCGGAGCGTTTTCCGGCGACGGCCATTTTTCCCCTCCACCACTAGCCACGGACGATTTGCCCAGTTTCTGGCCATTTTCAGGCCACACGCACCAGCCACCCTTCACCACCTCCTCATTTCCGGCCAGCCCACCAAATTTCACGGCTACCGGACCTCCAACGCGCCGGGATCGAAGCATTTTTGGGTGAGGGGCCGAAAACCTTCAAACCCAGATGTCTTCGTCGTCCGGCCTTCGTTTGCCTCACCGCTGGTCCTGTTGGAACCCTCTCCCCTCAATCTACAAAGCCCCCAAAAAATCTCAGCCATCGGCCACCGGACGCGCCGCCACCGATGACCGCGGCGGCCCGCCGAAAAATCCAGTTCCGGCAAGTACCCACTTACACCGCCAGTCCCTCCCCACTAATTCCGACCCCCTGAGCTCAAATCCAGTGTCCTTTTCATCCAATTCGTGATGGTTTGAGAGAATCGAAGAGTTGAATCCCGAAAGCTTTCCGGCGAGATTCCGGCCACCTCGGGTCCGATCTCCGGGAAGTAAGACCGGATTCGTAATCCTCGTCACTCAAGCTTCGATTCGGTATATTACTCATCAATTTTGGTTAACGTTTGTATTTAACCCCCCGGGGTACCGGGTATTATTTACCGGAATAAAATATTAATTTATTTGACTGTGTGTGAATCGTTGTTCTAGGAGCACGTGTGCGTCGTGGAATTTATCCCATGGAGGATCATAGATTAATTGCGTGCTCCAGGTGAGTGACCAACCTTTAAAAATATTTTAGGGTAATTAATTATATTTATTTGGTGTTAAATTGGTATCTGGAATTATGCTCATGTGGTGGAATTTAAATATAAGCGGGAAAAAAATATTATTTTATATATATATATACACCCATTGATGCTAAACAGAATTTTGGGTTATTAAGAAACTCCTGATTATTATTTTATTGTGATTTAATTGTATTTATTACACATGAGCAAGGTATTTTCGTAAATTAGTTGTGTCTGGATTTTTATATTATTTTTGCGCATAATTGATTTAAATATTTTAAGAAAAATATTTTTTTAAATTGGTAGTTTCAAATTTGATAATTATGCCTGTGGAATATTATTTGTTAGACTTTGTGCTACGAGAAAAATTATTGGTATATTGTTATCGATGGTTTCGTACCGGAAATGTTAAGGAAAAATGTGGGATGATGAGTTTGAAAAATGATATAATTCCCACGGTAATTTTTGAAAAATCAGTACGGTAATAAGAAATTTAATAATTGGTTTTAGACGCACTCATACAGTATTGGTGTTCTGGCTGTATATGTGGATTAGCATGCAAGTTATTATGTCTCCCGTGAGTTGCCATTGGATCGAGGGCAGGCAAGTTTGATATTGGCCATAGCCGCCCCCCTCCGTGGCCGGGATGACGGTTTCAGCAGCGGTGCTGACGAGACGCCGAAGCGCCGTATGCAAGTTTTTCTCTTTAACCTCTCCGCCAGTCGATGCTCGGGACGCTGAATATCAGAGGGCATCACTGGTATATGGTGTGGTGCGTTAAGTATAAATTTTCAGATAGAAATTTCAAACCCTAAAGTGTTCAAAAATTATTTATTATATTTTATTACATTTTATTTATATTTGGGTTATTTAATTATTATTTATTAAATTAATTGATCCCTTGGTTTTCAGAAAATACGAATAACGGGTTTTGTGAAAATATTTTAAAAGGGGAACATTTCCAACGGACTGAATAGTGAGGGTTTTGAGAGAAATTATTATCTTCAAATGTTTATTATTTATTTATTTATTTAATTGTTTGGTATTAAGTAAGTAAATTCCTTTATTTGTTATATTATTAATATTAAAGGTGTGCAGTAGATAGGGTCACTCACTGAGATGATTAGCATCTCATGTTTTTAAATTTCGTTCCCCTAGGTCCAGGTTGGGAGACGTTGATCGTCCGGGGCAAGCCCGACGTCTTAGTTAATTGCCGAAAGTCCAAGCAGCACTTCCTTCCTTTTTTCCTCTCCATCTTGTATTGTTTCATCTGACATTGTATTAATTGCACATTTATTTGTATAATGTTCTGTATACTGTATTGGACATTTAGCTGTTAATTATGCACTGATTTATTGTTATTCACTCCACTGTATTGGACATTTAGCTGTTAATTATGCACTGACTTATTGTTATTCATTTGGAGTACTGTAAATTTGTGGAATTATATTGTAGTAAAGTGGAAGGAATAAGGGGATATATAAATAAGTGTGTTTTCAGTGCAGGAAATTTGTGGTAAGTCCAACCTCTAGGGGAGGTTCTGCCGGATTTTCCATTGGAGCGTCCGGTAGGATTTCTCTGGGATCAGGGCTTGTCTAGGGTTCCGGTGAGGAATTTTGAACGGGTCCTGACAATATACACATGTGAAACCGTGCCTTCATTAATCAAATGAGAAAATACCCAAAAAGTCCAAAATCCTTTTAGAAAACTAAAATCAGCGAATTAGGTCAACCTGACCCATCACCACCACCATCTGATTTACATTAGTTTTAATTCATTTAATCCCATCATAAGCCGACCTCAACTGTGAAATTTCATGGCAATCTAGCTGGCAAAGCCACCAAATCGGGCTGGCAAAGCCAAGGAGATGTCATCATGAGTCGCTGACATGTTTGCCAGATTTTTGCCATTTCAGGCTGTGCCACACACCTTTTCCTACTAATTTGAATTCTCTAAGCTCGAATTCAGACTCTATTTGTTGAAATTTTTCATGCTTCTAAAGATCCATCAACATTATGTTTAATCAAATTTTCCATTGTGTTTTCTAACCACTAGTGATATTTTTGGACTAAGGTTAGCACATCACTATGTTTTTCATCTCTTAAGCATTCCATTGATATAAAATTTATGAATTTTGGATATGGTTTGATAATATTTCCATTTTCAAGTTAAGTAATTCAGCACAGGATAAAATTTGATTGTGTTTGAAAACAACTAAACAAATTAGATAAAATTGAAGCTGGAATTGTGTAATTAAATGTTTATAAGATCTAATACAAAGTCCAATTTCATAATATTGGCCTTCAGGCCAAAAATCCTAATTCTGGATATTGAGTTCTAAAGGTTCGTAGCATAACTGGACCCTTTGATATCCAATCTATATAATTTAAAGTTGTATAAAGTATGTTAAAACATCTGGTACCTACTAATGTCTTTTGGTTTTATTTTTGAGAAACTAAAACATATTTTTATTATATTTTAGCCTCCCATACTGAGACTGAAGGCAATCCTTGAGAGGAGTAGGAGTAAACATCTCTGGTATATGTGAGTGGCTTATGTTTTTAAATAATTTTGGACATATTATTGCAATATATATGGTTTGAATAGTTTATATATATAGTTTGATTTAAATTCTTATCGTATGCATACATGAGTATATGACTTCTACATATATATATATATATATATATATATTATCATTTCATGTGATTTTTGATAAGTTTTTGAATGATTTTAAATTCTAATGAGTTCATGATGAAATTGAAAATCTTGATATTTAAATATCTTAGAATTTGAATTAATGTTTTAGTATTTTTATTAAATAATTGGTTTTGAGAAGATAAATTGGAAATTGCATATTTTTAAGTGTATATAAGTTTTTTATATTTCAAAGTGCTTAAAGTGGTTTATGATATAATATATTTTATTGTTGGTATTTATGTTTTAACATGAAATGATGATTTAGAATATTTGAAATATTTAGATAATTGATTGTGTTTGAATATTAAATTCTGGATTATGGTACTATATTTTTTTGGAAATAAATGAATTTATGATCTTGAAAAGATTGTTATGAATATTGTACTATTATTTTTAAAAGATGTATCATATAGTACTAGTTGTTTCATTTATCTTATTAGCTGCAAGCAAGCTTAGTCATTCTATGTGTAATCGCGATATAAGAAAGTAGTGATTAAGTTATCTTGCAATTTTTTAGAGTGATGAAGAGTTATATGTCACTTCCTCATTGTGACCATAAAATGACAGGTTGTCATAATATGAAAGAATGATGATTATGATTCAGGATGCCTTACATTTACTAGTGATGCTAAATAGATCATATAGTACAATGCATATTTTGCTTTCGAATGTCCAGTATTAAATTTATGTTACAATTGATTATTAATATTTTAACTTGCTTAATTATGAAATGCTCATTTTATGATACTGATTTGGATTACAACTTGGGTTTTAAAAAGGAGAAATTTTCAAAGGAGTGGATGTGAGATCTTGAGTGAAAGGTTTTGAATTTAAATGACTATTTTCATATTAATATTTCATTTCAATAACAGTGCTCGTCTCATAGTTTGTATTTTAAAAATGTTCTCCTGGACCTCAGCTAACAGTTAGTGCATAATACGTCCAAGCACTATTGATCATCACCTTCGTATATTTCATTGTTCTCTCATCTTGATCTTCTTTACATTTTTGTTGTTGATGTACTTTCTTTTTTTTTGGGCACTCTTATAAGACTACTATTTATATTGTTCTATTTATTTATAGACTCATTTACTTCCCTTAGTATGATCTGGTAGATTAACCTTATATGTATACTTTATTTTTATTTTTCTTTCTCTTAGATTTTAAGTTGGAACCCTGATGGGTATTGATTATGATTTTGCAAAATCCTCCTAAAAGTTTGTTTTTCTCTATTTCACTATTGGTTGATTCCTTAGTAGGGACCATCTTAGGCATCCAAAAAAGGTCTCCAGGAATGGTCCTATCAACTTGGTATCAAAGAATTAGGTTTACTGATCCTACCTCCTCACACTTACATAAGCATTCTTTGTTTTGTGTTTCTTGGCATTGTGCTAGTTTTCTAGACTTTGTTTTCTTCACTTATTACCTGGTTTGCGTATCATATCAAGTTTAACTTACTTTTAATATCTAGATTCAAAGATACATTCCAAATGTAGTAGATGTAAACATCTATAGGAACAAGTAGAGGGTGTAGATGAAACCAACCTAATGGTTGAACATATTGAGTCGTTGGATATTGCTGTAGCAAGGGGTATGCGTACCAACCCTTCAGCTCCATAGTAAAGTAGGTTAAAAAGTTGGATATGGTGACATTTGAGGGCACCACTAGCCCTATAGCAGCCTTATCTTAGTCGGTTGAGATTGGAAAAATCCTTAAGCAGGGTATGTAGTGTCCTTATGAGGATAAGGTTAGGATCGCTGGCTTTTTCTTGGAAGGTGATACTTGCACTTGGTGGGTTGGAAAGTGAAAAAATGGAATCACACTTAAGATCAGTTCAAGGAGGCTTTTAATGCAAAGTTTTTTCCTCTAGCTTATAGGGAGTTCAAGAAATTAGAGTTTGAAAAGTTAACTTAAGGGACCATGTATGTTACTGAGTATGAGAAGAAGTTCGGGGAACTATCACTTTTTTGCATTTTCTTGATTCTAGATGTCAAAGAGAAGAAGCAGGTGTCCTTAAATGGATTGAGCAAGTATATTGCTATAGATGTTTCAAGAGTTTATCATCCTACCTATAAAGTTATGGAAGAGGTAGCCTTATAGCCTTACAGTTTAAGACACAGGTGGAAATACATAGGCCTCGACGATGAACTTTAGAGGATACATCTTCAGGTGCTCCTAGGCAGGGGTCATCCAAGAAAGGCAATTTTAGCTCAACGACATCAAGTAGCAAAGGATTCAGAGGAGGCAACAATAGTTCTAAAAACAGTACGTTTCAAACTGGTCACAGTCAAGGCTCTAGACAACAGACAATGGATAGTGTCAGTGGTTATTACCAGAGGTGTGGTCTTACTTAAGACTCTGGACAGCAGACAATGAGTAGTTCCAGTAGTCATTACTAAAGACCTTTAGGCTGAGACAATTTTTACACCAATTGTAGACTCCGTGGTCCATGTCATGTTGGGCACTGTCAGTGGGATGGAGTATGTTTTCTCTGTGTACAACCAGCACACTTTATGAAGAGTTCTTCCTATCTAGGACAGAGTGAGGTAGAAGCCTCTGGATCTAGTATTCAGTTTTAGTAGGTTGATGGTCATATGGGGGATAAAGTGCACAAGCAAGCCAGACTGGTGCACAGGCAGACCAAACTATTGCATAGGCAAGCCAGACTACAAGAGGATCCATTAGTAGTGGCCACCCAGTCCACAAATACAGCTAAAGGTAGAGGTCAGAGAGTGTATTCAGTAGGCAAAGGTGTAATGTTCACTATGACACAGCAAGAGGCTTGGGCCAACCCTGATATCATGGTAGGTATGTACAAATTTTGAGGACTAGAATGGAACAATCCACCCAAAAAAAGAGGGGAAAAAAATAGATTTTGAAATTTTGACCAGGATTGATCAACTGAACCATTTATGGGATCTAGGTTTGATTTTTTGAATTGTCAAAAATTTTGGTTTGTTCAATACACTATAATGTAGTGCTCATTAATACAAGTTCGTACATTGGCGGCATGCCTAATTCTGAATTACGATTAAAAAAATATGATTCTGAAAAATTTTAAACATTAATATAATATTATATTAGTGTACAAACCAATCTTGGATTATTATACATGGGAAATCATGTCTTCATTAAACAATAAAGAAAATATCCAAAAAGTCTAAAAATCATTTTGCAGACCCAACACATGGAAACCAGGTCGACCAGACCTATCATTGCCATGAACCGAGTTTCATCGGTTTTCATGATCATTATCAGCTTTCTTCCTTGCTTCCATACTTATTACTTGAAGAATACTAACAAGGACCACTACTAGCTGCTTTATATATATATATATATATAATAATTATCTAATCAAGATACAATGCAGAGAAATCAAACTAAAGTGAAAATAATAAATTTATCCTAACTGATTTGATAAGAAAATGCTACCAATTATTATGATATTTATAGTAACAAACTTTGGATCCAATTGCTTCAATAATTGTTCAAAGTATCGGACTTACTCTGACAATAAAACCAGTCCTAGTTGCCAACTTTATTCTGTTTCAATACTTTATGTCAACATATATATATATATATATATACAGTCCGTCTATGGTGCGGACGGTGTTCATGCGGACTATAGTATTGGTGACAGTTTTTCATAATATTGGTGACGATTTTCTAAAAAACTATCGTTAATACTATGAAAAACGGTCACTAATACTGCGGTACTCTTACGGACCGTCCTTACCATAGAATTTCCATATATATATATATATATATATTGCTCGGAGTTCTGTTCCAAGCATCTGAATCTCACAGCCAAAGGGTCTCTCTTCACTTTACTGCCTTCCTCTTTTCCTTGGTGAATAAACTTTCCTTTTCATTTAATATATATTTTTTTTTCCAGTGTTTCCGTATAGTTCTTTCAACTTTAATCAGTATGGAATAGTGGAAAAGAAGATAGAAATTAGGAAAGTGTGAGGAAAGTTTGTGGAACTCATGTTTCACTGTATATTTTATATATTTTATTTATATGATATTTCCTTCTACTATCTTAATCACTAAAAAAAGGGTTTACAGATGATGCTGAATATTTTTTCTTTTGGTTGCTGCAGTTCAAAAGGCTATTTTTGATTGCTGAATATTTTCAGCGCGTTTTCTTCTTCTGTATTATTATTATATTTTTTTTATTCTTTTCCAGGATTTTAAAAGTATTGAACCTTTCTTCCTGATGATTGTGATAACGGTGAGTTCGAATGTTCCATTTGGGATATAAATATATGTATATTCAACACGAAAGTTTCTTACAATTAATTAATATAGTGTCATATATGACAATGAATTAATTTTTTGATTTAATTAATTAGCATATGAAAATATAATGTCTCTCACTTTTCCTTGGTGAAGAACCTTTTATTATTTTATATTTTTCAGATTTTTGTTTCGTTCTTTCAATTTTAGTAACGAAAAGTAAATAAGAAGATGGAAATTAGGAATCGTCTGAGGAAAGTCTCTGGAAATCATGTTTGACGCCTTATTTTATTTATTTATTTTCTTTTGGTACTTATCGCTGATTAAAAAAATTTAACATTCTCAAATTAATGTTCACTTATTCCCAATTAAGGGTATAAAAGTTTGTTAAATTAAATTTCGACTCATTCAAAGTTGTATGGCCCATCATTACAATTTCATGATACAAAGAAATACCTTTTTTAATTCCACTTATATCTTAGGAAAAAAAGATTTCCAAAAAAAAAAAAAAAAAAAAAATTTGCAGCTACATTCAGTTGAATTACTGAATTGCCCACATGTTGGATCCGAAGATCAAAAATAGCGGAATAATGGCTGGTCAATTTCAAAAATTTTATAAAACTCTTCTATGATCAACATCTATTATAAATGTATATACCATTAAAAACATAAATAGTGAAAGAAAAATACATTTGAATCAAAGACTTTCTTTGCTAAGCCTCCTACTAATGAACAGATGAGTTAGCATGTCAGCAGAATTACGGGATCAAGTTTTCATTCTCACCATACTTTACATTTCTACTTTTGTTCTCAACACATCAGAAGACAGAAAAATTCTATACTTCTTTTTTTTCCTTTTTTATGCCATAAATAGAAAACTATATCCAGTTTTGTATTACAATTGAAACTCTTATATTTTATCTTAATTAATTAAAATTATTTTATTTAATTTAAAGATAATATCATATAAGATAAAATAAAGATCATATATGATAAAATAAACATAGCACTTTAAATTAATCATTTTGAATTTCCAAATTTAAATTAAATTAGATAATATTAATTAATAATATTAATTTTAATTAATTAAATTAATCATTTTGAAAACTATATAGAAAAAATAATCTTAATTAATTAAAATATTTTTAATTACTTAATATTAATCACTTTAATTTATTAAAATAAATTACACACATATCTCTTAGTTAAATAATCATATTATTTAATTAAATAATTAATTAATTAGGTTTAATTCTATAACATTCGTAATGATGTAAATATGTGATGTAGGGAATATTTTTCATATTTTACATTTTATTGATTGAAAATAATTCATTTAAAATTCTATAATTTTAAATTAATTATATCTTTATAGTCTCTATGTTCAATACAGAAAGAACTGGATTTCATAATTGTACTTATCATTCCAATTATCTATTTCACTATGTCTCAATTATACAAGATTTTAGTTTATCATTAATAATAAATATTTCCAAGTAAATAAAAAAACACAATTTCATAAATAGGATTATATTAATAATCAAGATTAAGATGGTTACATATATGATATCAAATTCATAAATATGAATACTTTATACATAGCAAAAATTATTAAAAATTCAATATATATCTAGTCCAGTGCTATATAATTTTATTATATGAAGTACTTCCATTATAGTGTCACTATGTTGATAGTCCAAATAAGACTGTTCCATTTTTAATTTTAATAAATTATCCTAGTAATTTTGATTAATTAAAAATCTCAAAACTTTAACTATTAATTACGCACAGTTTTAGAATATATCCTTAAACTTAATTCTTACATATATAACAATTATATATTTGATTTAAGGTCACATTTATAAATTTGAAATTTTCATGGTATTTATAAAGTATCACTAATAATGCATATAAGCAAATATAAAAATAACTATAACTTTATAAAGTATCACTAATAATACATATAAGCAAATATAAAAATAACTATAACTTTATTTGTTACTCAGTAATGCATATTTACAATAAATATGCTTGTAGGGCACTATCCCTGACACTACATACCCCTTATAAAGGGATCAATCCACTAGTAGTTTTCAAAAGATTTTTGTTATTTTATTTAGAAAAATTATAATTTAATTTTGAAAACTTTGAAATTTGAAATTTGGATGATTTATTTGAAAATTTGAACTGCATCTGATGTTGGACTAGCCTGCCTTGGTATCTTTGAGGAATCGAGTCAATTGTAATTCATTGAAATAATTTTGGAAAACTTTAAAATTTTTAGAATTCAATTTGTAACCCAATTTAATTTGTTTAGGTTATTTGATTTGGAAAGTTAGAAAGAACAATTTTATTAAATTTTAAACAAAAAAACTTATGTATCACAAGAACAACAACACATCCTATGTAGATTAACATCCCTCCAAATCTCAATCACATGCAAACCTCGCCCAAACTGTCGCCCTGATACGATTTTCAAACGAATTTTGCTAGCAATCATGTAAAAAAAGGAATCGAATTTTGCCTCTAGCTTGTGGTTTTGCTTTGAGGTGGACTCTCGGTTTATGTGCATATTTCCTAGTCTGTCAAATCCGTTTATGGGGTCGGATTATATGTGGATCAGAAGGAAAGAGATATGATTGAAGGAGAACTTTGGAAACGTGACATCGATCGGTGGGGACTGATGAAAGGCAAACGTGTGACAGCGAGCTATAAAAGTAAGTAATTAGTGGAGGTCACTTTAATCAGTTTTATACTTTTCTAACGCACAAACCCCGAAGTGAACGATACCTTTATTCCCTACCCAATTCTTTTTCGGCCTGACCAAATCAATTTTATTAACCCCTTTTTTTTAATCATCTACACGCTACGCGAGGCGTAAACCTTTTATATCTCTCCAATAAAGTCAAAGCTTCTTTTGCAAAACTTTTAAATAATTTGTACGCAAACCCAGATGTTCCCTCTTTTGTTCACCGTTGCCTGCCATTGCCAACTCTTATTGTACAATAATTTTATTCTTCATTCAATAATAAGTGAAGAAATCATGTCTCATATGATGTTTGCACTTTGTTGTTTTTTTTTGGGGGGCATGTGGTTTCGAGAGCAATAAAGTAATTTTATCTTATTCAATTAGCTGGTCACCATCATTAAAAATGAGATTAATTTTATATATATATATATTTTAAAACCAAGCAATTTTTTAAAGAAAGGACATAAATGAATTTCATACATCTTTTTTTTTTTTAACAAAATTCAGCTTGTCCCTGCAGATCTTTTTATCCGGCTTCTTTCCCCGAATGATTTTTAGCTGGACACCTTGCTATAGGTATACATTTTACTTTTACACTTTTAGCGCACAAGAACATTAACATCGCATTAAATATTATCTTCAAGCTCATATGATCCCTTGATTTTATACACTTATAATAAGCAAACTAATTTATCAGGATTTTTAAGCTAAATTTTATAAATTAGCACATATGATGCCAATTAGTAATACTCATGGGATTTTTTAAAGCTAAGTATTAGTAAATTGAATTTATTTATCAATACTCATCATAAGCTTTAGGAATAGTTACAGAACTTTTTCAGACCAGAACATTAAAAAATAAATCCAAACAATATTTTGTTAGAAGAAGAAACCAATAAAATATAAGAAGTACATTTGTAATCACCTTTTTGTTTTGCTTATAAAACTGTCTTTTTTTTTTTTTTTTCCTCTTCTGTTTTTATTTTTTGCAGAATATCTGTCCCCCTTTTTTTTCCCCCCCTTTGTATTTCACCCCTATTTATATAGAATGAAAATCCGATAAAAGATTTTTGAAAAGAAGTTTAAATTTAAAATTGAATTTGAATTTAATTATTTTCAAATTCAATTCCCAAAAAAAAAAAAAAAAAAAAAAACCTCCAAGATTTCCTCTTCTTTTTTTTTTTTTTTTTTTTTAAATGTTGAAGTTGAATGTCTTTTTTCTTTTTTGGATTTAAATTTGACTAGATTAAAGCTACAATAAATAAGTAGTTAACTACTCCTTAAGCCTCATCTAATTTTAGACACATATATTTTTTTTTTTTGTTCAACACTCACGGTTTTTTTCCTTGTTGTTTCTAATTAATAACCATACAAATGGCTTTACATGTTTTTATTTTATTTTTGATATTGTGGTGCGATGATTTAAATTCGGATTATTATTAACACTGTATATTGATTTATATATATATATATATATACATATATAATAAAATTATATTTTCAAATGTAATGTTAATGTACTGTTGCATTAAGTAGAAAATTCTTCATCTATAAATTTTTAATTATGATTTATTTGTTACAATTTAGAGTAACATTAAATTATTTCTTTTTAACAAAAAATTCTTGACAATGATGATCAACTTTTATGCAAAATAAAAAAATCTAAAAGAATATGTAAATGAAAAAGATGTTTTAATGATACAAATATTCAATAATGTTAAAATTATCAAAATATTTACTAAATAGTGATGATATGATATTATTTAATTATTTTTTTATTTATTTATCTATTTAAAAGTTTATTTTAGATTATATAATTATGATAACTAATAATATCTTTACCATTGATAATTTTGATAAACATTGATAACCATATAATAAAGGCTTAGGTTATATTTTAATTTTATGGGTTTTTGGCTATTTTTAAAGAATGGTGATAACAACTCATGTACCATTAATTAAATTGCTAATACTTTTCGCCATTTTAACGCTCAAAATTATTTGGGCGGACAATATTCCAAGAATTTAAATATACCCAAAACAATAATAAATAATAGTTTTTTTTTTTTGGCATAAATGTTTATTTGGCCACACTTTTATTGACAATTAACCATGTATATTTAAAAATTAAAAGTTTGACACAAGCATAGACCTGGATGGACCTAAATACTCATTTCTAAACATCTTAAAAAAAAGCAAAAAATTTATTTGGAAGAAACCGACAAGGGAAGATGGCCAATGCTAGTTTCTCCTTATTCTTCTTCTTTCTTTTTTTTTTCCCCCTTAAGAATTCAAATTTTTTCCTCCGTGTAGATTTTTTTTTTTTTTACATTTTTATTTTTTAAGATGTTTTAAAATTCAATGACTATTTAAATGCATCTTGGTCTATACTTGAGCTAAACTTTTAATTTTAAAAATATATGGTTAATTTCTAAGAACATTTCCAATAATTCTGTAAATTGATTGTGTTTATTTAAAAATCCATTACTATATCAGATAAATAGATAAGATTTTCAAAAAATTATCTCCAATAATTTTGTACATTAATTCTGTCAAACGATATGACAACAAAATAAATAAAAATTGTGAAAAATATTGTCTATTTTTGAAAATTTTATTAAATAGGCTGAGTCAATATTTTAATTATTTTTTATTGATTTTTGTTAAAAAAAATAACTCATACATGAATTTTTTATTTTTTTAATTAAATAAAATTTTAAAATAAAAAATTATACATTGACATACCATGACATTTTAAATAAAATTCATTAAAAAAATTATTTATTAAATAAAAAAATATTATATAAATATAAATATTGTTCAAAATCAATACTATATAAATTTTAATAAAAAAAACTATTAAACATAGTTTAATGAAATAAATGAATAAACAGAACTCATTTGGCTTGTAATACTGTCCACAATTCTTTTCAGCCCGACCAAATCAATTTTATTAACCTTTTGTTTTTTGTTAATCATCTGCACACTACACGAGGCGTAAATCCTTTTATAGCTCTACAATAAAGTCGAAGCTTCTTTTGCAAAAACTTATAAATAATTTGCACGCAACCCCAGATGATCAGAGAGGTTCCCCCTTTTGTTCACCGTAGCCTGCCATTACCAACTCTCATTGTTTAATAATTTTATTATTTATTCAATAATAAGTGAAGAAATCAAGTCTCATATGATGCATTTACACTCTTTTTAATCTTTTTTTTTGTTTTTTTTGGTTTGGGCCTGCGGTTTCGCGAGCAATAAAGAAATTTTATCTTAGAGTGATTCTTTTTGCACTTTCATTTTATCTCTTTACAATTCCATACATTATGAAATACCAAAAATATCCTCTCTTTTTTTAAAAAAAAAAAAAAAAAATACTTCAACTATCAACTGTAATATGTTTCAAGCTAAATCAACATGGTTTGATTTGCCACCCAAAATCATTTTTCTCATCCAAAAACGTGTTGGAATTTAGTGGGTATGAGAGGATTCCAACAGCATAGTTTGATTTCCATCGCTTTTTTCACCATTTTCAATATCTTCTTTTAATTAAACCCACCTCGTCAGTTTCTCTCAACAAAAAATATGAACCGTGGGTGTGAAAGGAATCCAACAATATAGTTTGATCAAACTCATCTTATCATTTTTCAATAGTTTTTGGCTAACCGACTACCATCCAAGAAGATTGACAAACACAAAGGCAATGATTCCGCCATTGGAAATCTGCAACGGGTGCCGGATGGGGTGAACACTCTGATGACAGGTTGGATTGTAAAAACAGAAAAAAGAAATAAAGAAAAAATTAAGATTTGGACATTTTTGGTATTTTAAAATAATGGGACTGGATAAAGTATTTTTACAAGTGCAAGTAGAATTTCTCTTTTATCTTATTTAATTAGCTTCTCATCATGATTAAAAATGAGATTAATTTTATATACACTTTAAAACCATGCAATTTCTAAAGAAAGGACAAAAATGAATTTCATACATCTTTCTTTTAACAAAATTCAGCTTATCCCTGCAGGTCTTTTTATCCGGTTTCTTTCCCGAATGATTTTTCACTGGACACCTTGCTGAAGGTATACATTTTATCTTTTACACTTTTAGTGCACCAGAACATTAACATGGCATTAAATTTTATATTCAAGCTCATATGCAGGATCCCTTGATTTTAAACACTTATAATAAGCAAAATAATTTATCAAGATTTTTAAGCTAAATTTTAAAAATTAGCACTGTATGGGTAAAATAACTTGATAAGGACACCTCGCAAGACACGTCGCAAGTTTGTCTAGTAAGCAGCAATGTCAACGGTAATATCCTAATAGCTATAGTACCTCGGTTAAAAGGGGTTGACTCGGGTCAAAGACCAATACATCTGAAATAATTAACCTCGAGCATCTTAACCGAGACAAATTATTTGAAGGTAAGACGCAATATTGTAGGATCCGATATAAAAGCCAAACTATCCAGAAGGAGTATAGAAACAAAAATAATATTTGAGCAAATATCAGGATTTCTGAATCATAAAAGAAAAGAGGATCCAATCAAGATAAGTCAAAATCTCACAGAATCATTTCAAACAGAATTCAAATGGAAGTCAAAACAGGACAATAGAATTTCCAAAAAATCAGCCTAGAGTATTATTATCAACTAGATAATATAATCCAATTCATTATGAAAAAAGAAAAAGAAAAAAGGAGAGGCACCCCCGTTAGAGGTACACTAAAAAATATAATCAACTACAATTATTGAGTCCAAGAAAGTCAATGATTTTGTGATTTGACTTGAGCGTTGGAGTGTCTTTGGCCGGTACCACACCGGTGCCAAGGTTACTTTGCTCTTCTATCCTTTGTTTTACAGTTCCATAACGTACATTCCAATTGCCGCGTTAGCATTTCGCCTAGCTTGAAGCTATCCAAATTTCAGCATCAACAGTTTGGTGTGCCAGGTAGGGGAGTAAACAGCAAGCAAAAAGATCTGTTGAGGATTTTGGCAATGGCTTCCCAAGATAATCCCACCCAAGGTGAACAAATTTTTGCTTTATAAAAGAACCCGTGATGGAAGTAGATCGGACATTGTCTCGGCAGAAACCTACTTGACATCCCAAATAAAGGCAACAGGGGTCAAAAGAAGAAGGCAAGATGAAGATAGCGATCCTTTCAAATACTATTCTCTGATGGTCACCCCGAACATCTGGTTGAACACTTAGAAGGGAACTTCTAAGTACGTGAAATGGCCAAAGAAAATGACAACAGATTCCAGACTCCAAGACATAGGGAAGTTCTGCGCCTTTCATAATGACTACGATCATCTTACTGCAGAGTGCAGACAGCTGAAGTAGGAGATTGAAGCCCTCATCAAGAGAGGGTACTTGAAAGAATTCATGTCGAAAGGAAAGAAGCTAGACATGGAGGATGAAGAACCTCAGAAAAAATACGATAACATCATCAATACCATCCACGACGGCTTTGCATGTGGTGGAACTTCGATGAAAGAAAGAAAGCAGCACATCAAGCTGGTAGAAGTGGCATTGGTAAGCTCCCTTAGCCCAAAAACTCCCAAGCTAGAATCATCACTCCTGATCGTGTTCTCAGATCACAACACGAAAGGTTTGCACATGCCACATGATGATGCACTGATCAAAATGGGCATAGCAAACAACTTAGTCTCCAGAATCTTAGTAGATGTTGGTAGTTCAATCGACGTCATTTTCTTATCAACGCTAAACAAAATGAAGTGGAAAAGTGACAATATAGAAAAGGTCGATGCCATGAACTTGGTCGGGTTCAATAGGGAGACGAGCCGAGTTATAGGGAAAGTGACCGTGCCCATTCTCACCAAGGGTAAGATAGTGCTATAAAAAATGATGGTAATTGATGCGGATTCTGCATACAATGCCATCTTAGGGAGACCTTGGATCCATTCAATGGAAGCTATACCATCTTCTTATCATCAAGTAGTGAAGTTCCATTTTGGAGACCAGATCGAGTTTATAAAAAGTGATCAAGTGAGCGCCCAAAGTTACTACATGGCCACCATGAAAGGAAAAACTTATGGGGATAAATAGCAACCACGAAACCTCGAGATTTCGACAAAAGAGGTGAATGAAGTTGGGAATCCTGAGACAATTCTAGAAGTGGCCCTGGATGAGATAAAGCCAAGTCAAAAAGTTAGAATCGGAGCAAGTCTGTCCGAAGAGATGAAAGAACGACTTTTGAGTTTTCTAAAAGAGAGAAGTCACTGTTTTGCTTGGGATGTTTCGGACATAGAAGGAATAGATACAGAGGTAATCACACATCAACTGAATGTAGATCCAAATCACAAGCTTAAACAGAAGAGAAGGAAATTCGCACCTGAAAGAAGTCGGATCATTAATGAATAAATACGGAAGTTGGAAGATAGTGGACTCATCCGAGCAGTCCATTATCCAGAATGGCTAGCAAATGTGGTGGTAATAATGAAAAAGAACAAAAAGCCATAAGTCTGTATTGACTTTACAGACTTAAACAAGGTGTCTTCGAAAGATAGTTTCCCCTTCCCAATGATCGAAACCTTGGTAGATGCAACAGGTGGCCATTAGATGTTAAGTTTTTTAGATGCATATTTAGGATATAATAAAATTCTAATGCACCCAGAAGATCAAGAGAAGACTTCATTTGTGACAGACTGAGGAATATACTGCTATAAGGTAATGCCCTTTGGTCTTAAAAATGCAGGTGGGACTTATCAGAGAGTGGTGAATAAAATGTTCAAAGACCAAATCGGAAAGACGATGGAGGTATACATAGATGACATGCATGTAAAGTCAACTAAAGCTGAAGATCATTTAGATCACTTGGGACAAACTTCAATGTATTAGAAAAATACAGAATGAAGTTAAACTTGTCGAAATGCACCTTCGGAGTCCCGGAAGGAATGTTTCTCGGACATGTCGTTACTCAAAGAGGGATCAAGGAAAATTTGAAACAAATCAAATCCCTGATTGACATGATCTCACCTTGGACTAGAAAAGAAGTGATGAAGCTGAACAACAGAATCACAACTTTAAGTCGATTCATATCAAGGTCCTCAGATAGAAGTTATAAAATTTTCAATGTCCTGAAAGGATGTAAAGATTTTATTTGGACTGATGAATGTGAAGCAGCATTTCAAGAGTTGAAAGAATATCTCAATTCACCTTCCCTTTTAGTGAAGCCGAATCCCATAGACGTACATTCGTTGTATCTTGCAGTATCGGACAAGGCAAATAGTTTGATTTTAACAAAGACCGAGGGCAGAGACAGCATCCAATTTTCTACGACAACAAAATTTTGTCAAATACTGAAACCGATACACGAACATGGAGAAACTAGTACTAGCACTAGTAACTATGGTCAGAAAGATCAAGCCATACTTCCAGAGCAACAAACTAGAGGCTGTATCAGCATACCCTATACGGTCTCTGCTAGATAAACCCGATCTAGTAGGATAAATGGCAATGTAGGCAGCGGAACTCGCAGATCATGGGATTGCATATATCCCAAAGTCAACTATTAAATCTCAAATATTGGTCGATTTTATAGCCGAATTTGCAATATTTGAAGCAGAGTCACAAGAAGGGCTGGTGCAAAGAACTCTGGGTTATGGAACCTATTCATAGATGGATCTTCAAATGAAAAAGGTTCGGGAACTGGAATACTGCTGAAAACGCCAATTGGACAGCTTATGGACCATTCCCTCTGCTTCGGATTTCAAGCTTCAAACAATGAGGCAGAGTATGAGGCTTTGATCGCAGCATTGAATTTGGCTCACAAGTTTGGAGCATGGAAGCTGAAGATACACAGTGATTCAACACTGGTAGTAAACCAAGTAAATGGGAAGTTTTTGGCTATTAGCCCCGTGATGGCAGCGTACTTGCGAAATGTGAAACAGTTGACAGAGAAGTTCGAGGATATTGAGATAAAGCAACTGCCAAAGGATGAAAATAGTCATGCAAATGCTCTAGCGAATATAGCCTCTTCAGTCAAATCTAATCGCAAGAGAACCATCCCCATAAAGTATCCTTTGAACAAAAGTATGTCTGAGGAAGAAAATCTCTCGGTAACTGATCAAGTCGAAGAGAAAAGTTGGATGACCCCAATCTTTGAATATATTAATAGTGGTGGACAACCATCAGATAAATCCGAAGCAAGAAAATTGAGAATGAGGTCGGCCAGATATTGTATCCTTGTAGGAGAACTTTACAAAAGATCCTATCTAGGGCCTCTATTGAGTGTCTAGGACCAGTAGCAGCATTAAAAGTCATGGCCGAAGTACATGAAGGCCATTGTGGCAATCATTCCGGGGGAAGAGCACTATCTAGAAAAATAAGGCTATACTGTTTCTACTGGCCGACCTTGGTGAGAGATTGTGAAAGGTACATGAAGGAATGTGATAAATGCTAGAAGTTTGCTCTTTTACACCACGTGCCAGCAAACGAACTCACACACGTATCAAGTCCCTGGCCTTTCATCCAGTGGGGACCAGATATAATGGGTCCCTTCCCTGTGGCTCCGAGACAATGGAAATTCATCTTGGTAGCAACCGATTTCTTCTCAAAGTGGATTGAAGCCGAAGCCTACCCAAAAATCAAAGAGTCTCATTGGATAAATTTCGTATGGAAATTTATCATATGCAAGTTCGGTCTACCAAGGATTTTAATCTCTGACAATGGGTCCTGGTTCATCAGCAAAGGGTTCAGAGACTTCTGCAAGGAATTGAAGACAGAGCTCTGATACTCCTCACCAAGATATCCACAAGGAAATTGCTAGGTAGAAGCATCAAACAAGAGTATACTGAATACTCTAAAAAAGCGACTGGAGAATTCAAAAGGATTATGGGCCGAAGAACTCCCAAGAGTCCTGTGGGCTTATAGGACAACAGTCTGAACCCCGACAAATCAAACCCCATTTTCTCTCGTCTATGGAACTGAAGCAGTCATTCCTACCGAGATATCATAAAGGAATCTACGTACAAGTGGAAACCTCAGATAGCATAATGATTAGCTAATGAATCAAATGCTTGATGAAACTGAAGAAATGAGAGAAGCTGCTTCTATTAGACTTTCACAATATCAGTAAAGAGCAGCAAAACATTATAATTTGACAGTCAAGCCTTGGATCTTTCGAGAAGGGGACTTAGTCGTCAGAAAAAGTTTTTCATGGGGGTGAAGAACGTAATGTAGGGAAATTAGGACCAAACTAGGAAGAACCTTACAAAGTTACCATGGCTGTTCGGCCAGGAACATACAAAATTCAGGTTAGAGGTAAAATTATTCCGAGGAATTGGTACTAAGATAATTTGAGAATTTATTATTCAATATCATTCTTCTGAAATCGAAAGGCTACAAAATGTAGTCAATGTATTTACATTCAGTAAAGTAATAAAAATGCAACTGGATTTATTCGGACACAATAGAAGTAAAAAAAAAAAAAAGAAAAAAATTCCTGAGGATAGCAAGCAATGTTTATCCATAAGCTATAAAGGAGAGCAACAAAATTATGTTTACAAACATAAATGGATGTGTCAACAAAATTTATCCCAAGATAAGAAAGGTACATAATTTATCAAGTTTAGAATTTTCAGCTGCAGCATCAGGATTCTCATCTTCCCTAATAATGATGAGAGAATTTGAACCCAAAACTTCATCCTCATCCTCAATGTCCGAGAGTTTAAAAACAGCACCGCTCAACAAAGAGACAGTAGGAGATGCGGCTGGAGGATCCCCAACTACGTACTTCTTTTTGCACTCATTCCTACCACAATGATACCCTTTGTCTAAGCAATCGGCTTTGCAAAGACCCACCAAAACCATGGCCTTCTTTAAATCCTTGGAAAGTTTCAAGGCTTCCGTAATTTTATCTTCCAACACTTTAACGACATCCCTAGCTACCGCTGTTGTTTTATCAGATATCTCTTCGTAACCTCAAGCTCTGATAGTAACTTGTACTTCTCCTCCTCCATCTTAGCAAGTTTCTCCTTAAATGTGAGCAACAAAGTCTCAGCATCATGGCTCTTCTAAGTTAAAGAAGTATTTAAGATGGTTCACCTTTTCACATTGTCTTCCAAGGGTTTAACCCTTTCAGCAGCCACTACACAGTTCCGAGCCATCAAATGCATATGAGCAGCAGCTTGCTTCAGGAGTGACGAAGAGGAATAATTTACCATTTTATTCTCATCCTTGGGAGGAAGCATAGCTACACTAAAATTGAGCAAATCTTGATCCAATTTGCGAATTAAGAAACCTTTAGGAAAAGCACATAACAAAAACGAAACATGTATGTACAACAGTATTTACCAGAGACAGAGAATGTTCGGATGTTGCCAACACCTTCGGATCTCACCTTCTTTGATGGTTGACTTTTCTCCCCTTGGTTGGTAGAAGAACCAGCCAAAATTGTAGAACTGATAGGAGGGTTAGATGTGACAACCTGAGCTACCTCATCGGTTTGCAAAGCCGAGGGAACAGCTTGGCGTTTCTCACATGCAACCTTATAGGCATGGGATGCTTTAGAGGCTTCTTTCCTCTTCTGGGTCTTGGTTTTGTTGGCTTTCCTAACCTTTTGAAGCTTTAATGGGTCCATATCAGCGACAGTTCTCTCACTAGTCATGTGAAGACCAGCTTTTTCAAAATTCTCAGCAGTAAGAATTTTGGGTAAGGAAAGGACTTCTACAGACGTAAGTTGAATTGAAGCTCCAATTTGATCCTCCGAATACTCCGGAAGAGAGTTCAAGTTAGGATTTGCAAAGAGTAATGTACACAATTAGAAACCAAAAGAGGGAAACTCGTACATCAAAGTGCAAAATGATAGATAAGCTCACCAAAAAATAAATTCCAGTCTATCCTAACTGGCCTTGAATTCGGGATCTCGCAACCGCATTCGCTCGAAATAAAGAAATATCTTTTCTTCCAATATTTGTCACCAGAAGAAGTCTCGGTGAATAATTTTTTGTTTTGGCATGCATGCAAAATATATGGGTGATAGTCTCGGAAATTCTCTCTTAGTTCGTACCAAAATAGGATAGTATTTACTCGCAGGTTAATGTTATGAAGGTTAATCAAAATTTGAGTGAATAGAAGAAAATGCCATGTGTTGGGCATCGACTGGCCAGGAGAAAGATTGAAATATGAAAAGAACTCGCTAATAAAAGTTATCATTTTATGCAGATTTTAATAAGATTTTTAATGATTTCTAATTTTGATGAGTTCATAGTGAACTTTAAGAATTATGTTAATTAAATATTCTATTATTTGAACTGAGATTTTAGATAATTTTGGAAAATATTTGATCTGAGGACAGATTGAAAATTTATATGATTTTAAGCATGTTTAAATATTATATCATTTTTAAGTGCTTAAAATTGGTTTATTGGTGAATATATTTCACTGTGGTATTTTTTATTTTCTCATGAAATGATGATTTGAATTTTTTTGAAATATTTAAGTAAGTGATTGAATTTGAATATTTCCTCCGAATTATGATACAGCATTGGTTGGAAAAAAAAATACATATGCTTTTACAAGGTTGTTTTAAGGATACTGTATTGTTTATTTGTAAATTAATATACCATTTAGTGTCAATATCTTGAATCAGTATTATATTATATTATATTATAGCACTGGGTTTGCCGTGGTACCGTAAGGTTGGTTTCACCCAACAGTTTATTATTGCCACGAACTGTAAGGTTAGGTTAACCGATGGTTTAGTATTGCCACGGTACCATGAGATTGGATTCATCCAATGGTTTATTATTGCCACAGACTGTGAGGTCGAGTTTAACTGACGATTTAGTATTGCTACAGTGTCGTGAGGTTGGTTTCATCCAATGGTTTATTATTGCCACGGACCGTGAGATCGGATTTATCTGACGGTTTATTATTGCCATGTTGCCGTGAGGTTGGGTTCATCCCATGGGTTATTTATTGCCATGGATCGTGAGATTGTGTACGTCTAGGCGGTTTATTATTTTCCATGATGCCTTCGTATATTAAGGATCGTGAGTGGTATATCCCATGGTTTACAGTTTGGTAAATCGAATGGTACATTGTATATGTTTTGAGTACATTGATGGTTTTCAAATATTGTGGTTATTACTGTACTTTCATAATAATTTTGTGGAATTGGTTTATAATATTTACGCTCAATTTTTACATCTTGATTAAGGCATTTTATAATATTATATTGATTATTAACTTTATACCTCTTGAGCATCCATTTCATGATATTGAATTGCGGTACAAGTTTGGGTTTTGTGAAATGATTTTTAAACGGGGAACTTTTTAAACGAGTGAAACGAGAGGTCTTGAGAGAAAGATTTTACGGAGATAAATTATTATTTTTCTATTATATTATACCATTTACTGAGATTTCTTTATCATACATTTTATTGTTTTAAATCCATTCCCCTAGGTCTAGGCAGTTAGTAGCAATCTACCTCGCACATAGCATGTCACTTTGCTTCTTCCACGACAGCAATAGTATTTATCTTTCCTATATCTTACCTTTATCTTTCCAGACTCATTTATTACTTATTTGTACTTATAAACTTTGTTAACACTCTTAGAATGTTCTGATATCTGTTTTGGACTCAGTAGAGACCATATTACTTATGTGTGTTGTTATGGTATGTGGTACAGTAGGTCGATTGTGGATTTATTTATAATGCATGTGTTCGGTTGTCCACAATTTAAGTGGAGTTCCCTTGGATATTCTCTAGGGATTGTTTGGTGGAACTTCAATATGCAGGAGCACTCGAGAGATCCTGAGAGGGTTCCCAGGGCAGATCCTGTCAATAAATAAGAAATATTTCACTTCAATTATAATATAATTTTAAAATTAAATGCAATTTATACATCTATAACATTTAGATAATTAAGTGTTGCATATATGGGGAGTTCAGGATAAATTTAATTTGCTGATCTTGATGATTTGGATACTACTATCATCAAAAGAAATTGTTGTATCTTGGAAGACGATTGCTATAAAACTGTGAGCACCTAAGTGGGGCAAATTTGTCTTAAAGACATAGAGTTCAACTCTAGCCTAGATCTAAATTGGTTTTTCTATAAACTCTATTTATTATTATATGCCATTATTTTATTTGTATGCTTCTTGAATAAGAGTTTAATCACATCTATATTTAATTAATTTTTAATTTAGTACTTAGTTTTATACACACTAAGTTTTCCAACACAAGGATTGTCTCAAAGATCAGACCTTGCAATGGTCATGGTATTATTTGATTTGGTATTTTTCACAACTCAAAACTCTAGTCCATTGATCTGCATTATTGGGTATTGGTTTTCTTTGCAATCGAGCTGAAAGGCTTGAAGACCACAGAACTGGGATTTGATACTTCTCCAGAAAGGGTATGGACAGGCCCGGCTTAAGGCATACGCCACTAAGGCATATGCCTAGGGCCCCCATTTTATTGGGTCCCAAAAAATATTTTTCCTATAAATTCTATATATATATATATATACACATCTATATTTATTAAATAAAAAATAAATTAATATATATATACATATATTTATTAAATAAAAGATAACTATTAATTTATTTTGAAAACATAATAAGCTGGCTTTGTTAAAATTTTAAATTATATTTAATTGATCATTTGTTGTTAATTATTTTTTAAAAAGAATACTATTCAAGTCTAATTGAAAATTTTTATATTTTATTCTTATAACTAATTAGATTGTAATCGTAAAAAAAGAGAATAACATATATTAAATACTTTTCTTGTTTATGTAATTTTTTCTCGTGCTCATTTTTTTTCTTCTCTTCTCATTCACTTATATTTCATATTTGTTTAATTTTTAATACTCAACCTACATAATATGCAATTCTAACCTAGAGGGCCCCAAAGTATAAGGTAAGTTCATTGGTTTTTATTTAGTTTAATGAATTTTCAATCATTCTCCTAATATATGTCTATATATATTATTTTATTTGAATTCATGGTGTGCCATTTCAACTATATAATTGCTTGTGTCATTTCTTCACTTTAAAATAGGTTTAAACAGTTTACGATATATGAAAATAATTTTAATTTTTTGTATGACGGAGAAAATCAAAGTTGCTTGGTGATGATTTTTTAAAAGAAAAATATTTAAATTTTGAAAACTTTTTAAAACATAACATGCTACGTGATATTGATTATTTAGATTTATTTTCAGAACAAAAATTTTTGAAAGAAATAATAAATCTAGAATAAAAAATGGCACTTTAGATAATAAACTATATAAAAAAATTAAATTTTTTCCTAATGCATGGATAACTTGTAAAATACTATTTTTATTTGTGCTCAATAATGTTTCAAGAAAGATTAAATAATTTAGAAGTTTTATCAATTGAGAAAGATTTATTATCGAATCCTCCTGAATATAAAAATTTAATTAATAATTTTGTATATCAAAATAATAATAAATTAAATTTTATATAAAAAATCTATTTTTAAAAAATTAATATTTAAAAAAAAATTAGGGCCCAAGATTTATTTATTTATTTTTTTGGGGGCTAGAGCCTCAAAAATGGTTGAGACGGTCCTGGGTATGGAATATTTTTTAAGCTTCCACAGTCCAAAGGACGACTGCATTCTGTGAAAAGTTCATTGTTAACGGAGTATGAGACTGAAAGAAAAAATACCCATGTAGAGAAAACAATGATGAATTGCAAAAATGGTGGATGGAGCTGACGCTTGTTCTTCATTTCTTTTTTTTTTTTTTTTTTTGGAAAGATAATGATGATGGAGAAGAAAGTTGAATACTGATTCAAAATGTTCAAAATTATACAAGAAAAAAAAAAAAAGGTAAAAAAAAATATGAAATTACAGTCTGGTTTCCAGCAGGAAGAAACATGGAAACTACGTTACTTCAGTAGTCTGGCTACGTAGCCTACTTTGAATTATTTCTAAGAAAGAAAATGCATTCAAATATTGACTCAAAAAGACCATTTGTACTGAGACCATTTGTACTAAAACTTTGCTGATTGCAAGTTAAAAGAAAGGAAAACAGAAAATAGAAAAGGGAAAATGAAATTAATACAATAATGCGTGTAGAAACCACGTGGATCACTCACCGTATACAAACTTTGAGAAATTGTTTCCAAGCACACATCATAAATAAAACTTTTCAGTCTACGTAAGACTGTTTGTTGTATATCATTTTTTTTCCTTTGGCTTTTAAAGAGAAAGATATTACCTTATTCACTAAATTTCAATTCAAATATTTATATATCAAATAGTTATTGTTTCATGGAAAAATCAACAAGTAAAAATAATATGGCCTTTGTCAATCAAGTAGTCTCGTTTCCTTGTCCTTTTGCAAAGCGCTGGCGGATGAGAAAATTTGGTCAAAGAGGCACAATTAAAAACAATTTTTTTAAGTATTAAATTATAATTATTGATAATAAAACCAAAAATTACCTTATTCATGAACAAATATATAACTAGTAATTTATATTTTCTATTCAACTATTATGATGTAGTAATATAAAAATGAAATAGTTATAATAGAAATAATATTTAAAAAGATAAATATTTTACATGTAATAAACTTGAAAACTATATAGAAATTTATTTTTTTTCTTTTTTGTTGTACAAAAAACTAGTTTCAATGGTGAAAGATATTCGTAAAAAAAAATGAAGATAAATTTAGATTTTTTTCCCTCAAAAAAAGAAATTTGTAGGCTTACATGTAAATTTTAAAAGTATTTTTACAATGATTAATGGAGTATGAAAAACTAATTCAAATAAGGAAATATGTGAATACTAGATAGGAAACCATAAATTAACGGGGATACATGCCTAAAATTTAAGTGATGATCAACCAATTAAGGAAAAAACTAATAAAAGTGTTTAAAAATAATTAATTGAGGGAGCACTCGCACATTTGAGCCTTAGTTAGATCGGCCCTTGCACTGAAGTAATGCCTACTGCTAACAAAGCCACATCATTTTTATTGTGTTGATTTTTAAATGAAACAAGAACTATTTGATACGTAAATATTTGAATTGAAATTTACTGAACAAAAGGTAATACCTTGCTCTTTGCCGAAAGTAAAAGAAAAAACAATAACATACAGCAATGAAAGTAATAACATTTTTTTATATGTCGTTGTTTTTTCATTCGCTTTCGGCAAGGAGTAAGATATTACCTTATTCAGTAAATTTCAATTTAAATATTTATATAACAAATAGTTATAGTTTCATTGAAAAATCAACACAGCAAAAATGATGTGGCTTGGTTAGGAATAGTATTATTTTAGTGCTTGCAAAATGATAAGGAAATTAGACTACTTGATTGGTAGTGGGGGAACAAAAAAACTACCACGACCATACGAACAAATAATTGCAAGGCAGTAAAAAGCAGAGGATTACTCAGGTGATGAGGTTGTGTTGCCAAAGAGTGGTTCATTGACACTTTTAACCAGATTTTCAGACATTTATATAATTGGGGCTGGCTTGGTCTACCACATTGAGTTTTCCTTGCCATGTTTCTATCAATTTCAAGAACAAAAATAATGAGATTCGTAGGCAGGTATGGAAAAGCAAGTGGGTTAATTCTTTCATCGCATAAAAATTTGACATCTTTATTGAGATGTTATACATGGTTATGTGTGTTTTAGCTAAATTTCTCCCTTTGGAAACATTGAGATATGTTCAATTCACATGACAAGAATACAACCACACTTAGGTCAACCAGATTAGATGACCATATTTTGACCTTTTGATGAAGCTATATATATATATATATATGGACTATATACCATAAGAAATAGCATAAATACTGCATATTGGCTGAGAATTGTCGGAGCAAAGTAAATGAAGAATCTTGAGGACCAAACTAGAGTATTTATAACCAATCAGACCAGTTAAGGTGGAGTCCCTCATTATTTCAGGTGACAAAGGATTCTATGATTCAAACTATTTAATAAAATATAATCTACATAAATATTTTTTGTTATCCAAAAAAAAAAAAAAAAAAAAAAAAAAAAACTACATCAGTAAAAATCTACTTGCAGAAACAATCTTTTGTTGTTAAGGTTACAAGAACTTGGTATAAGGAAGGTAGATTAATTAAGGCTAAATTCTTCTACGAATTACAAGACAAAGCAAGAACCCTATGCAAAGATAAAGTAAAAGTGAATCACATTAAACTTTTATCAACAGATATTTTAGTTGCTCAACAAGTAATTCGTGTTATATTTGTATCATAAAATTGATGAGATGGAAGATTCTTCTGCTGATTTTGGAGAAGACAAGAAAGGCTTTGGTGGATTTGCAAGGCTTCTAAACTACCTTCCAACATTTCAATCACTTTCTTCATGGATGGTCTATCAGATGGGTTTGTTTGAATGCACCATAAACCCACTAAAACCATCTTTCTTGCAATGTCATTTTCCTCTGCTGTCACCACACCATGCAATAATCCAAGATCACTACCTTGTTCAAGATGTTTATAAATCCAATGATATGTGCATGATTGATTTCATATTGTAAATCCATTTTGCTTTAGCATAATTTAATTTTTCTTTAGTTTTAATATAATATTTACTAGGTATAAGACCTTCTTGGACACAATTTAAATCTGCATCTGAATCTAAAAGTGCAATTATGGCAAGTTGAAAATCTTTAATGATTATTGTGATCTTTATATGCCATTTTCTAAGTTTGATTTTTTGAATTAAAGCTAAACAATTTTCATGGGAAGATCATTCTTCCTGTGCAAGTGATTCATCAAGTATTTGTTTATTTTTAGGATTTTCTTGAATAAATTGTAACTGGTATTTGATTAAGTGGTTTTCTAATTTTAATTCTTTAATCTCAGATTTGATTGTTTTAATTTGAACTTGTAAATCTTGAACAGTTATTTGTTTATTTTTTGATTTATTAAATGTTTGTAAGGCTTCTGATAAACATATTTTTTGAGTACCTTTATTATGTTGATTAGTTTCGTGATTATTAGAGGTTATGATCTTTTTATATTTTTTCATTTATTCTATACGTTCTTCTGGATTATCTAATTTGCTAAGTAATTCTAATATTATATCTTCTTCTTCAGTAGAATTAGTTAAACCATTAATTGATTTATTGCAACAAGTATCTAGACAACAAGCACCTAGACATCCTAAAGTGATATTAGGATTATCTGTGTCACTAGTTAATTCGGAATGATCACTTGATTCGTCATAACTTGATTCAGTGTAAATGTTATTTTCACTATATTCACTATCTGTATTGTGAATACCTAAGACATTGATTAAGTTTTGTTTTTGATCTTCTGGAATTTTTAGTTGTTTGATTGTTTGCTTAACTTTGCATTCATTAGCAAAATGACCAAATTTATTACATTTAAGACATTTGATTTTTGTTTTATCTTTTGAATCTTTTCGAGACCTATGTTTGTTTGATTTGTAATATTTTTCAGAATTGGATTTGTTGAATTTATTGGTTTTGTAATAAGATTTATTTGTGGAATATTATTATTTCTAAAATATATACTATTTGATTTTTCTTTGATTTTATTTCTCCTAGAGGGTTCTATCGTAGATAGATCATATTGTTGACAAAAATTTCCTAATTCATATTTGTTTTTCTTTTATCATTATTTAATTGATTTGCTATTTTCATATCAATACACATTTTTAATCCTTCTTTTTTAGTTATTCAGACTATGTCTCCATAAGCTAATGAATCGTAATCTACGTGACCACTATCATTACTTAAAATATTTCTGATTTTTCTAGCAAATAATTGGGATAATCCATTTATGAATTTTTCTTTCCAAACGGGTTGATTATTGTTATCTCTCATCATAATTCCTGTGGTAAATGTTTGGACATACCATTCAAAATCACTAAGAGTTGGACAATGTAAATTTGTTAATTGGCTGGGTATTTTTTCGGTGATAGTAGTGGGGGTTCCTATAAAATGTCTAATTATTGTGGCTAACAGGGCATTGACTCCATCTGGGACACCTTCACCTATTAATTCATTAAATATTGGAAATCCTTCTTCGTCTAATTTAGTAGCATAAATGATTTCTGATTTAGATTGATCTGTTAAATGTTTTTCCCACCAGTAATGTAATATACCAATAAAATCTGTGACTAATAATTCTACAATCTCAGGTTGAGGAAGGTTGTGATTAGTGAAATAACTATTAGCAACCATGGACATATGATGTAATTTGTTTAAGATTTCTTGTTCTTTTAATCTATCTATATTCCATTCATATAATTTATCGGAACTAACAGAGAAACCATATATATATACAGGTGTGTATGATAATATATATGCGTATAGTTATGACTGAATATATAAATATTCTTTTAAGGATGTTTATGGGGGTATTGGTTATGTTTAATTGTAATTATTTGTTATCTACATCTATATTGTTATATTATGCCAAGGTGTTTAAATTGTTGTATTTAATTTTAGCTAATTTTATACATTATTTCAAATAATAATTTATACTCTGGATATATAAATGTTGGCAATGGATATTTCATCTAATTAATTTTTTATGTATTTATTTATTATTTATCTATGTACATTGATCTAAGAAAATTAAAAGTTGTAAAAATATTCAGTATTAAAATGATATTACCATAGAATACTTTCTTAAAATTATGTTATAGATTTCATGAGTATTTACATAATTATTTAATTAATTTGTTGTTTATTTATCTATTTATTTATATTTGTTGAAGCATCCAATTATGTTTTAAAAGTATAATTATTAAGAATTTGACATTTTTGGTGTGTATATATGTATATATCTATAAATATATTTTACATATATATTGTATGTTACTAGTTAGTCTGTACATATACCATATAGTAATGATATTCTATTCTATATTCACGTTTAGTGTGCATGTATGTATAGCCGTCTTATGAGAGCTATGAGCGAGAGGGTTAACAGTATTTTGTATAATAAGCATCATGTCACCCCCTTTGGCAGCAGGACAGCTAATTATTATGTTATGGATTAGTACGTAAGTTATATATATGGTCGTCTTTTGTGAATTGTTGTGAGAGAAAGAAGGCAGGTATTTTATGATTGTAGCATTAGCCACCCTTTCCTCGGCCGAAGGACAATTGGTTTAGTCATGACAAGTTATTAGCAATTGGTGTCTCAAGACGCCAAGGTAACCGATTGTAAGTATCATGCAGTAGTTGATACCATGGGATCGTGCATTAGCATGCTATATGATACATCGAGCGTATCTCCGTTATGAGTATGCGAGTTATACAGTATATTTATAATTTTAAAATTTTATTTTATTTTATTAAATTTATTTATGATTATGATTTTCTATTATTATTGTTATTTGTTGTTATAATTATTATTATTATTTGTTGTTGTTATTATGACCATTATTATTATTGTTATTATTATTATTGCTAATTGTTATTGTATTCATTATTATTATATCTTTGATTATTATTATTGTTATTAATATGGGTGTTTTATTATTATTATTATTTGCTATTGTTATTGTAATTATTATTATTATTAATCCTACTACTACTGCTTGTTATTATTATTATTTATCAATGATATTGCTGTCATTATTTGATATTATTATTATTAATATTTATTATAGTTACTATTATTAATTGTTATTGTTATTATTATTATTAATTGCTATTATTGTTATTATTACTATTATTACGATTATGGTTATTATTATTGTTGTTGTTATTATTGTTATTACCATTATTATCATTATTACTTGATATTATTGTTATTATTCTTACTTGTGATCATTGTTGTTTTCAAAATATTATTATTATGAATGTTACTATCATTGTCAACTGTTACTTATCGTATTCATCTGTATGGATAAGTGTTGAAGCCTTCGGGAAAGTATTATAGCCTTCATATAGGTATCATAGCCTTCGAGCAGACATTATAGCCTTCAAACAGGTATCGTAGCCTTCGGACATGTATGATAGCCTTCGAATATGTATCATAGCCGTCGAGCAGGTATGGTAGCCATGGGATAGGTATGATAGTCGTCGGACAGATATTGCGGCAGGTTATCTAAATTTCTCAAGAAGTTGTACTATAATTATTATTAATATTATTATTATTATTATTGTTTTATTATCCTTCTATCTACTTTTATACGTTTGATGTGTTCATAAATTGGTATAAAAATATAGGACGGTATTAAATGGGTAGTGTGGAGATGAGTTATAAAGGCATGTTGAGTAAGGACCTAGGAGCAACTAGGGCTATTCAAGGTCTAGGTGGTAAAAAGAAAAGTTCCTGACACCTATAAAGGTGTTTACTGTTTATTAAATTAATTTCAATATTTATATTGCTTTGCTATAGTTACTGAAGTCTTGTAAATTTGTGAAAATTTAAGATAGGATGAATAATGCGAACACATATTATTGGAGTGTATTTCCATCTAGAGAATTTTAAAGCATGTCTAACCCTTAAGGGAGATGCTGCTGGATTTTTAATAGAAAGGTCCAGTAGGGTTTTTCCAGTCGGAGCTCGTTTAGGGTTTTGGTAGAGAATCTTGAATGGGTCCTAACATTAATGTAATGTTTTAAGTGTGTAACAAAAAATATCAAGTTTATTCATGTTCTTTCCATTATAAAATTTCATCAGTGTTGACAAGCTTTATGAAGTAATGTAAAGATCAAAATCAAAACTTGATTATACAAGAAGTTAACTCTTTGACCCACATGCGTTTTAGTTAGTCAAACCCATTCAAACTTGAAAATTTTGGTTATTTCATGGTATAGGTTGCTACGAGTCAAGGGCATCAAAATACAATTAACTCTTAAGTTTATATATATATATATATATATATATATCATATCTAGATAAACCTTAATGATTCATAAATACTGTCAAGACTACATTAATACTAGAAGAGAGAGATTGGATATGAGCAATTTAAGCACATGTAGTGAAAGATCCTCATATTTCTTAATAATTTTGATTAGAGAAGAAGTTGATTTTCTTTTTACGCTGCATATTTGTTTACATTGCTTAGTTAAAAGTAAGGAGATTCTCAACTTTGTAAGTTTAGAATAAGTGAGCTTAATTATTTAAAGTCATTTCATTATATGGCATCCATGCAAATTACATGTAATTGAATGAAAATGCTTTGTAATCCAACAGCCCTAAACGATGACACCCATTTGTGGAGACCTTCATATAAACAACATTATATATATGTATATATAAATATTCTTTTGAAACTATCTCTCAGCTTATCTTTGAAGATATGCGATGTGGATACAAAAAATAAGACTCATATAATTCCATAGAAATTTAAATATTTACCCTAAAGGGTTCACTTTACCATATTAGCTTTTAAATATTAAAAAATAAGTTTTTTTATGGATTGACATATAAAGCCAAATGGATTAGTCAATGGGGATCCCATTTTTATTATCCACATTATTATATCTCCTAGAATAAATTGAGGTATAGTTTCTTAAACACCAGTACTCTCGCTCTCTCTATAAAAATATACGTACACAACTAGGCTCCTATGTCTTTGTGGTCAACTTGATGCTTTTATCATGAGAGCATCACTATTTAACCATTGGTTATCTGGCATCCTTCATGGTTCATTTTACCTAATTAGAGTTTTAATTCTTCATTAAATCCATATTTATCAGATAATTAAATTTTAAATTTTAGTATTTAATGTGATCTAACAATTAAAAAAGAAAGATTCGACGCTAAAATCATCAAGTCAGCTTAATGTGAGTCTCTTTCTCTCTCTCTCTCACATGTAAAATTTTACTTCAAAACATATGCATGCCCTTGTTAACAAGGGTATATTTGATTACAATACATGTAATCCATTAGGTGTATGACCTGATTACATGTATATCCTAGATATATACGATAAATTACATGTAATGTGCTTGGATGCACATCCTCAATAACAAAGATACATGTGTGTGTATATATATATATATATATATTTACGCCCACACCAACCATTAAAATAGATAAATAAATAAAAGTTTTTTGCTAAACCAGGACATATTAACTCAATATGGACAAGTAATTTTTAAAACAAATAAAAAATACATATATTTTTTTAATCTCATGTCCATTTAGGTGCTAAGCATTTTATCGAATTAACTTTCAAGTGTCACACAACTCAGAAAAGTAATGCCTGTCAAAAAAATATATATAGATGCAAAATACATAATAATTCAAGCGTAAGTTGTTATTTTGACAAATAATAATTCTCAGGTTTTCCATTAGTACTAAATAAAATGCTTAATTCTAATAATTGACATTGCTAGAGTTGACTAAATTGCATCACCACGCGCGTGTACGTATGTATCCTCCAAGCATTTTCTACATTCCAAGATTTTTTTTATTTTTTATTTTTTATTTTTTAGTGCAAGTGTGCCAATTAAATAGATCTAATTATTAAAACTCATGCATAACTCATTGTGATTTTAGATTAAAAAAAAAAATCAAGGAAATTGCTCATAAAATCACGTTCTACATGGTTTTTTCTTCCAATAATTTTTAAATATTCTGTCATTAATTAATATTGTTCTCTTAAATGGTGACTTTTCTTGACTATTATTTAATACATCTTATTTAATCATATTGGAGTTTATTCAATTATTAGTTTCGTGCGTTTTTCGATTTCATGTATATTGTATGAATGAAAAATAATGAAACATCAAGTTATCATGTGAATATTTCACTTCCAGCAATCCATAATAATTTATAGAATATACGTACCAGCTATCTCTTTCTGATCTATATAAATTGCATTTTCTTCCTTCTATATATCACCAAAAGAACTCCGAAATATTAATTATATGGTCTAAAATGGTCTGTCCATATCCATATCATTGAACTTGCGTTTCTAGCATGAGCAAATATTGATAATTTCACGGTACGACCAAAATAAATAAATATTTTGTGTGGTTTGCGCTGCAATTGAAAATCATCTTTTGTCTACATTTTGAAGGATATCTATGTAGATCATAATGCCGATTCTATTATGATATGATTAAGCTAGCCCACCGTGATTCTATGCATTGGTATATCTATCTATAAATCTTATTTATATATATATATATATATACACATACACATACACACACACATACACACACCATAGAAACTTAAAAATACAGTTAAAAAGTTAAATTATTGTTGCCAATAATTTTTAAAATCTATTGGTAATAATATATATATATATATATATATATATTTTGTATTCACAAATCTCTATGATGCAACTATTTACACTTTAAAAGTACTGTATGTATATAGTCAGTTTTTATTATGACGTTTTGATAAATTTTACATTAAAAATTCACTTTTCAACTTTTAAATCTCTTCAAGGTTTAAGATTTAATATATATTAGAGGTTTACATTAATCATGACAGGATTCACTTTATCCTTTTAAAAATATAATATTTCATTAAATTTATATAAAATTCAAGATAAATATTATAATTTTAGTTTTTGAATAGATCAAATGGCTAATAAATCAGGTCGTATAGTTTAATATTACATTTTTAATACACACACACACATATGTATATATATATATATATGTGTATTTATTAAAGGTGTCATATCAATTAATTATATAAAATTAATAGTTTAGTTGGACAAATAGCCAATTTCTATGTCAATAAATATTCAACATAAGGTAAAAACAATGTTTCAACATATTAAAATTGATAGATATAAATATTTTCATATATATATATATATATATACATATTGGTATAGTATGGGCTTACACCCACCAAAAGACAGGTGTAAGCCGTTTGCGATGTGTATAAAAGCACCTATATATGCACTTGACCGTGTTAAAAGCCCACCATAGGCGTGCACACCCATTAAAGAGAGAGAGTAATATATATATATATATATATAAATTTGTTAGGAACAATGTTCTCGATTTAAGATGGAGAATATATTGATATGTTAAGTGTTAATGATTTAAAATAATATCCTATATAGGCAAGTAAAATCATTAACAATTACCATGTTAACAGATGGATAACATGTACATTAAGTGGAACTATATTTTAAAAAGATCAAAACTATATATCTATATAAGTGTGTGTCTGTGTTAAATTGCCAAATTTCTCATCCTGCTACTTATAATGACCATGGTAAGTGTTTTTTTTTTTTTTTTTTTTTTTTGAGACAATTTATATGAAAAGAACTACCGGTAAAAACACAGATCTTGGGTTCAATCAGCAGTGGTGCTAAAATTCTTTCTCCCAATTTATTTAAAAAACGAAAAAAAAAAAAGAAAAAAAGAAAAAAAAGTCATCTTATGATGGGCTGATTCCTATATGTGTGAACACAATCTAGTTATCTATGAGGCTAATTTCTCCTCTATCTCAAATTTTATTCTTGTTTTTCTATTGTTTCTCATATCAAAAACATTTATGATTCTATTTTTTCTTTCTTTTATGATTCAAATATTATATTTGCATACATATTACATATTATACGGACACTCACCCCACGAGAATTAATGTGTACATAAAAACTATTTGAATATTATATTTTTCTCACGAGGTCATGTATTAAATAAATATTATGTATGGCTAGCTAATCTCAAACTCAATATAGAACCGGAGTTAATTTATTTGAAACGGTTGTGACCTACTTATGGCTAGGGCTATATATATCTTAGTTCAACAAAAGAAACTTAATTTCATTACGTTCTATTTAGACCATATAGATATACAAGATAAATATATACATACACCTTTTTTTATCCTCTCATTCCCTATATATCTGATTGATCTCTCGCTGAAGGTTAAGATACGAAAATGGACAAAGTGAAGGAGGATCTGTCTGTAACTTTACCATTGATTCAAGTCTATGAAGGACTTGAAGGTGGAAAAGATCAGAGAAATTGTGAGAAGGGTTTAAGCAGAAATGAAATTTTTGCAGAGGTAAAGCAACAGTTATGGCTAGCATTGCCTCTAATAGCCGTAAGTCTATTACAAAAGACCATACAGCTGATATCTTTGATGTTTGTTGGTCATTTCGGTGAATTATCCCTTTCTGGTGCTTCCTTGGCTACTTCATTTGTATCAGTATTCGGTTTCAGCTTGTTGGTGAGTTTGATTATCTTCTTTTTATTAGTTATATACTTATCCTCCCCCGTAATTCCATGTGTATTTATATATTAATATAATATAATATATATATATATAGTTAAGACTTGTATATAAGTTGATTTAATGAGTTTAAACTCGTGACTTCCATTCTTGTTTTTTGAATTGTTTAAAAGGCTAAAATTTAAAAATACACTGATGATCTATACATGATTCCATATATATGGTTCAGTATATAATTTAATAAATCCATATATACCCACTTATGCTTTTCTTTTTTTTTTTTCTTTTTTTTTTCTTTTTTTTTTTAAGTTTTCCAATTTAAGCTTCCAATTTTTCAATCTATTACAAACTAATCCAATTTTTAATTTGACATATGGATAGCTAACAGTTCCATCCACGCGGGGCTTCAAATGACCTAATTTCTTAACCTGGTTCAATTGAAAATTAAACTAATTTGTAAGAAATTAAAAAATTAAAGATTTAAATAACTATTTTTAAAAGTTGAGGACTAGAATCACAAAATTGTTAAAGTACAAAGTATTAAAATGTAATTAGCCTTTTTTTTTTAAATCTCAGCCCTTATATATTCAGTAATTTTTATCGGCTCATAATTAAGGAAGTTCTTGATGGTGAAACTGAACCTTTCTATATATGCATGTGATAATGAAACCAAACTTCTCTTAACTATAAATATTTATCTATTCTGATATAACTTTTTTCTTTTGTTAAAAAAATAGAAAGGAATGGCAAGTGCATTGGATACGCTATCAGGGCAGTCCTATGGAGCAAAGCAATATCATATGCTGGGCATACAAATTCAGAGAGCCATGATTGTTAACTTACTGGTAAGCATACCACTAGCAATCATTTTGGCAAACACAAGATCTATTCTTGTTTTTGTAGGCCAAAATGCTGATATAGCTACAGAAGCTGGAGTATATGCAATTTTTATGATCCCAGGCCTTTTTGCCTTTTCTCTTCTTCCTTGCCTTTTAACATTTTTACAAACCCAAAACATAGTCTACCCAATGATGCTCATCTCTGGATTCACCACTGTGTTGCACATCTTTATCTGTTGGGTTTTGCTATTCGAATCTGGTCTTGGAGACAAGGGAGCTGCCTTAGCAAACTCCATATCCTATTGGATCAATGTCCTTATTTTGGCAATTTATGTGAAGTTTTCTTCTTCATGTTCAAAAACCTGGACTGGGTTTTCCATGGAGGCCTTGAACTCGCATGAAATTGTCACTTTTCTAAGACTTGCTGTTCCTTCAACTGTCATGTCCTGGTAATTTTCTTACTTTTTTTTATTTATTTTTTATTTTTTAAAATGTTCATTATGTATATTATCCTAGGGCCGTTATACCATGATCTTATAGAATTTCAATGATTTTGAACAGCTTGTCAACTTGGATATTCGAGATGGTTGTTCTTTTATCCGGCCTTCTTCCTAATCCAGAATTGGAAACCTCAGCGCTTTCTATATGGTTAAGTTTTAACTTATAACACAAATTTTCATTGGTTTTATCCTATAATCTTTCATTTTTAGCTTGTTGCACTGATATGATCAAACATAATATTTGTTGCATGACTGCAGCCTGCAAACGGTTAACTCTAGTTTGGAGGATCCATACCGGGCTAAGTTCTGCTGTGAGGTGAACTGCATATATCTGTGTGTATATTTACATATATATATATATATATATATAAATATATGCTCTTTGACATAATAAGATTTCCATAAGAATTTAATATAGCTTTCTGTTTCTTTATTTTTTTATCTCTCGGATTCGGTCTAGTAATCATTGGGATTGTTTTACTAAAGAAAACTGGATTTGTCACTAGTCTGCGCGGTTAAAACCGTGGACACAATAAAGGGTCAGAGGGCATGTGCCCCCCTCAAGTTATTATTTTTTTAATATTGCATTTTGACCTTTGTGCCCACAGCAAATGGAAATTTGTTCTCCACTATGTCTAATTTGGACATTTCCTTTATTTTTTAAGTTTCAATGGATCTTGTTTAATCTAATGGCCCATTATCTCCGAATCAAAAATAATACAAATATTTTAATTACCATGTGACCATTTTAGAATTAAGGATCAAGTCTGTTAATCAAGCTTTTATTCTTAATTTTTAACATAATATTTATTAATTTCTATTAATTATTCTTTTTGTATCTTCTGAATAATAATTATTTTTTTTAATCATTGATAATTAAAATTATTTTTAAAAAAATAAAAAATACCTAATGATTTAATAATATAAAACAATAATAATAATAATAATAAAATGTAATGGTTCCCAAAAATTTCCTCGGTCTGCCACTGTAGATATATATATATATATATATTTAGTTGATAGTATTTGATTAATCACTAACTAATTACAATATATGCTCATGGTCTCTCTTATATATATATATATATATATATATAGATATATATGAAATTATATGGTACGGATTCATGGTTACATGAAAATTCTATAATGTGGATGTAAATTCTATGATGTGGATGTCCGTATCATACAATGATCATATATTTGTATGTATATATATATATATATTTATAAATTAGTTTAATTTTTAGGTTAATTATTTTATTGGGTTTTATATTGACAAATGAAATTGATTTTAATTACTAGGATTGAGATAATTATATATTAACAGAAAAATATTTAGATGTCGTTTTCTAATTTTCCTTTTCAATTCTATAATATCCTTGTTCCATTTTGGTTAACACCATAATAGTTTGAATTGATATTGCTTAAATCAAAGTTTATAATAATCTAATTAAATCAGAAATTTACGAAAACAATTATAAATTGTCAATTTTTTTTATCTCATTAATTTGTAGTGTTCGAGTCTCAAACAAACTAGGAGCAGGACATCCAAAAGCAGCAAGATTAGCGGCCGGTGTTGTGTTGACGATGACTATTTTAGAGGGTTTATTGATAGGATTATTGTTCATTTTCCTGCGCAACTTCTGGGGATATGCTTATAGCAGTGAAATTGAAGTGGTGGAATTTGTAGCAAAATCGATGCCAACGCTTGCTATTGTTAACTTCTTTGGCGGACTTCAACGTGTTCTTTCAGGTAATAATTACATAGTTGTATCGGACGTAATTACATATAAATTTACAAAAATATTGTTTGTCATTATGATATATGATCATTACCGATAAATTAGAAATAGCAGACATGATAATTTAATTGGGAGAACGCTAATGATTTTAATTTTAAATTCCATTGATAATTTTTATATCACTTTGTAATTCGCTTGTGACACTACTGATGACAAATAACAGTATGCAGTAATAGTAAGTTTTATATTGATTTGTACCATTTTGATGGTAATAGTTGAGTTGATCACTAATGATAATGTTCAAATTTGTGCATATATTATAGGCATTGTTAGAGGATGCGGCTGGCAGAAGATTGGTGCTTATGTGAATCTTGCATCCTATTACATAGTGGGAATTCCATTAGCCATTTTATTGGCTTTTGTCTTCCACATGGATGGAAATGTAAATAACTCACTCTCAAGCTAGATCTCTCTTTATACAAGCTGTTTCTTATTATAGATGGTGGTACAAACATTTTTTTGCTGCTTATAAATTAATTAATTAAATTGCATTTTGTATGTTTTAGGGACTGTGGTTGGGGATCCTAGGAGGACTGGTTGTTCAAGTGACATTTTTTGTTACTATTACCATACAAACCAACTGGGAGCTAGAAGTACCATTCCTTCTTTCTCTCAAGCTTTAATTTTGATATTTCTTCCTAATTTGTTGATTTTTTATTTTTTTATTTTTTTACACCGTCCATATCTAATTGTTGTTCATTTTCTGTAGGCAAACAAAGCTATAGAGAGAGTTTATGAAAGTGCAACTTAAAAGTTCCCGTTTAAGTTGTTCTATCCTGCTGCAAAATCTTTGCCACTTTGAGTAATCTTGCAATAATATAGAATTATCCACTTTTTCGATTCCCTGCATGTTAATTATTCATGGAAATTACAATGTAAATAGTGGCTTTTATGTAACTAATTATCTTGTTTGTAACTCCACATATCAGAACCTGTAGTTCGAGAAAGACGTTGAAATGATCATTTTATATGATCAATGATTTATATAAAAAATGTATAGGATGATATATAATTGATCAACAGTGTCATTAGATATGAGAAATATCATTGATCTCTTCTAAGGTTTGCTATAATACGCCCAGACCTCTTTACTGATGGACCCAGCTAGGGCTTAGTGCCCCCTCAATTTTTTTCTGTTTTAAATTTTTGTAGTATTTTCTTATATTTATATATATATATATATATATATATATATATTATTAATATAATCCTAAAATAAAAAATGTGCCCCTACCAAATTCAGTTTCAATGTCTTCATTTTGTTAAATTCAGTTTTGGTGTTTTTGGTTGTTATCATCTTTAAATGTCAATAAATCCTGTTACTTTATTCTATTTTTATCAAAATTTCATTATCCTAAATTCCTAATTAGTAATTAGTTCTTCTATTTTCTTGCATGATTTATGATTATATCTACCAAATATTAGTTAATTAAATTAAATTTAAATTTCTTAAATTTAAGTTGTTCACATAATTTTTCAGCTTCATGTATAGGTTAGTTTCTAATTGTTCCAAACATATTTAATAATTAATTCATTTTTTAAGTTTCTTTAGATTTTATTTTATTACCACTTTATTTTTTAATTTAGTTTGAGTTGATTTTTTTTTTAAATTAGAATTATATTTTGTTACCAGAAGTGTATTTGTACATTTTGCTTAAATTTGTTGTGAAATTCAAATAACTTTGTTTTAATAAACTTTAGATTGTAATTCATTTTAATTTATTGTTTTCATGATACCACTTGTGGAAATTATTATATATATTTTTTATCGAGAATATTAGCTATGAAAAGATATTTGTTACCATGAAAATTAACATGAAAACACCTTTAAAACAAATACTGATTTTTTTTTTATTGATTATTATATATTTTTTACAAAATTACCATATACTGGTGCCCCCTCTACAAAACATTTCTGGGTCCGTCAGTGGACCTATTGTTTTTTGTCACTTACCCTCTCTACTACGTTAATCAAAAGTAATGGTAAGATGGTATAATAGACATTTTCACTTCAAGTAATATTATTGAACTCTGAAATTTGCTGTAATTACACAAAGAGAGTATCTTCCATTTCCTGTCCCACTACGATTCTATTTCGAGCTTTCGGCTCCTTATTGAGTGATAATCAGAAAAGGTTACTTGTTGAAGTGTGGCAATTTTGCCACTTAATGGTGCATGTCACCGGCTAGCATGCACACCTTGGTATCAAATACTTTCCTTTTATGAGTTTATATTTTTTGTATGTTTTTAATTTATGCAAGGTATATTTTGATAATATTTTGTGCCTAAGTTATGTATGCAAAAGTATAGGTAAAATTATGCACAAAAGAGTAGGAATGTTATGCTTGAAATGCCTACGGTGCTGGATTCATAATTTCCAGCAACATAGTTCCACTATTTATCTTATATCTCAGGTTGCAAATGGAGTTTTGGGCTGAAATTTTGAGGGATGTCTACAGACATATATAGAAGACCATGCTTCAAATTTCAGGTCACAATAACATGGGAAAGTCCATTTTCTATTCCAAACAGATTGCTGTATCTGATGGGCCTAGTATGCAGAGTATGGGTCAGTTTTGGAGCTGTTTGGCCTATGATCCGGTTCCAGAACTTTCCTAGCTCTTGGAACAATATTTATTGATGACCAAGGATGCTTCAAACCAAGTTTCATAAGCAGATACAAAGGGGAACTAAGTAGGTGAAACTAGTTTGGTTGTTTACCGAAACTAATTAAACAATGGGAACTTAGTTCAAACCATGTGCCACTTTTTACTATATTTGGAATAGACATGTTGCAGCTGGTTTTTACCTCTTTTATGTATGAAAAGTTAAGTGTTGACCATTTTATTTAGCTCACAAGCTTGGCATGTGTGAACTAGTTGTAATTTCAAGCTTATATTGTAAAATGAATGAAATGGCTACGCATCTAAGCCTTATTTTCAAAAGCCAATGTGATCCCCTTCTTGTTATCTCTTCTTCAACACCTTAGAACACTTTAGGAACCCTAAAAACCAGAAAACACCATAACCAAAATCTAAAAACACAACTCACACACAACCATTCCCAAGAGCATCACCAAAAGCTTGCTTGTTGCTAACACTTCAAGCTAGCTTGCTCTTGGTCATAACCTTCTCACCCCAACAAAGTGGTATCAAAGCAAGGCATATTTTTGTGAGATTTGTGAGGTTTTTGGGCTGGTTCGTTCCTTGAGAGTGCAGAGATACTTGAAAGCACAAATATATTTTCATATTCCTTCATACTCGAAAGCAACATTCACATGGCTTCTTCAAGTTTTTCAACTCCTTCTCCTCCTATCTTCAATGGGGAGAACTACAACATTTGGAGTATCAAGATGCAAGCCTACTTGAAGGCTTATGGTCTTTGGGAGGTCACCATAAATCCCCAAGAACCTGAGTCTTTGAGACAAGGGGCAAGTGTCAACCAAATCAAGCACCATGAGGAGGAATTGGCTAAAGGTTTCAAGGCTCTCACCGCCATTCATTCTTGTATTAGTGATACCATTTTCACAAGGATAATGGCATGTGAGAGTGCCAAAGAAGCTTGGGACAAACTTCAAGATGAGTTCCAAGGGAGTGCAAGGACAAGGCAAATGCAAATCCTTAACCTAAGGAGGGAGTTTGAGACTATCAAGATAAAACACAAAGAAACAGTTAAGGAGTTCACCATAAGGCTTCTTAATGTGGTGAATCAAATTAAGGTGCTAGGTGAAAAATTAAGTGACCAAAGGATTGTGGAGAAGGTGTTGGTCTCCTTGCCCGAGAGGTTTGAAGCTAAGATATCTTCATTGGAGGAGTCAAGGAACCTAAATGAAATTTCCTTGACCGAGTTGGTGAATGCCTTGCAAGCTACAGAGAAAAAGAGGAGGATTAGACATGAAGAATCAATGGAGGCTGCATTTGTGTCTAAACAACATTAAAAGACACAAAATCAAAAGAATAACAAGCTTAAGGTCATAAAGGAGAAAGGTGAAACTAGCAAACCCGAGAGGAAGTCCTAAGAACCTTGTCACCATTGCAAGAAGAAAGGTCATCATCCAAGAAGGTGTTGGTGGAAACCGGATGCATTTTGCCATAAATGCCAACAAAAGGGTCATGTGGAGAGAGTATGCAAGGCTAACAAGAAAGATAAGCAACAATTAAATGTTGCTAAAGATAATGCAAGTGATAGTGAATCCGAAGAGTTGTTTGTTGCTACTTGTTTTAGTAGCATCAAGAATGATGAATGATGGATCATTGATAGTGGAGCAACACACCATATGTCTCACAAGCATGAGTGGTTCACAAACTTGGATAGGAGCAGCCACAACAAAGTTAAAATTGGAAATGGAACCTTGATGGAAGTGAAAGGCAAAGGAGATATGGTGATACACACCACCAAAGGTATCAAAACTATCCATGATGTTCTCTATGTACCTTCTTTATGTGAGAACTTACTTAGTGTAGGTCAAATGCTTGAGAACAAATATGCATTACACTTCTCAAACATGACATGCACTATAGTTGATCCACATGGAAATGAATTAATGTGTGTTGGAATGAAGAACAAGAATTTTAGGTTGAATATGGATGAAAATGGTGCATTGGTTGCATTGAACACCAAAGTTGAGAACACCTTTCAACTTTGGTATAAAAGACTAGGCCATGCTAGCTTTAAGTCATTGGTAGGCACATATGAACTTGTTAGAGACATGCCATTGGTGGAGAAGCAAGAACATGTGTGTGAAGTGTGTTAAAAAGGAAAGCATAGTAGGATAGCATTTCAATCTTGTTCTTGGAGATCAAAGGAGAAGCTAGGACTTATACATTCAGATATTTGTGGTCCTATGAGTGTTCCATCCTTAAATGGCAGCAAGTATTTCATAACTTTCATTGATGATTACTCAAGAATGTGTTGAGTGTATTTCCTTGAAAAAAATCACAAGCTTTGGAGAAGTTTGTAGAATTTATGAAGTTAGTGCAAAACCAATCCGGTTGCACTATAAAGGTGTTAAGGACGGACAATGGTGGGGAATACACAAGTGAAGCTTTCAAACAACTTTGTAAGGATCATGGTATAGTTTATCAATTCACTACACCATACATACCATAACAAAATGGTGTATGTGAAAGGAAGAACCGTACCATCATGGAGATGGCTAGATGTTTGTTGTTTGAAAGTGGCTTGCCAAAGAAATTTTGGGCCGAAGGAGTTAATACATCCATCTACATCCAAAATAGGCTTTACTCCAAGTCTTTAAGGAGTAAAACCCCATTTGAGCTTTGGTTTGGATATAAGCCTTCTCTTGATCATCTAAGGGTATTTGGAAGCATTTGTTACATCCTAGTACCACAAGAGAAGAGAGGAAAGCTTGATGAAAGGTCACAAGTTGGTGTCTTGGTTGGCTATAATGATGTGACCAAGGGATATAGAGTGTATAACTTGGAAACCAAGAAACTTGTGATAAGTAGAGATGTGAAAATTGACGAGGAAGCTAAATGGGTTTGTAGTAAGGAGGAGTTGGCTAGTATGGATGAAGACAATCGGCTTGAAGCTCATGATAACGATGAGGAACAAGGAAATGATGAAGGTGCTGCTCATGATGATGAATATGATGAGAATGAGCTAGAAATCTCCATAGGGGCTGATTTGGAGATTGGTGATGGTGTGAGAGGCACAAGACCTCTTAATGAGATTTATGAAAGGTGTAATGTGGCATTGAGTGATCCAATCAATGTCCATGAGGCTATGGCAAGAAAAGAGTGGAGACAAGTCATGCAAGATGAAATCGATGTGATAAACAAGAATGACACTTGGAACTTGGTAACAAAACCGAAGGGAAAGAATGCTATTGGGGTGAAGTGGATCTTTAGGACCAAGTACAATCCGGATGGGTCCATAAATAAGCACAAGGTGAGGCTTGTTGTCAAAGGATATGCACAACAAGTCGGTGTGGATTATGGAGAGGCTTTTGCACCGGTTGCAAGGATGGAAATCATAAGACTTCTCCTTGCAATTTCGGCACAAAAGTCTTGGAAAGTATATCACCTTGATGTGAAATCAGCCTTCTTGAATGGAATATTGAAGGAGGAGGTCTATGTTATGCAACCCAAAGGTTTTGTGAAGAAAGGAAGTGAAGAGAAGGTATACAAGCTACACAAGGCCTTATATGGCCTTAAACAAGCTCCTAGGGCATGGTATGCCAAGATAGATGGTTTTTTGACAAAGCATGGATTTAGGAGGAGTCCTAATGAGCCTGCATTGTATATTAGGACTCATGGTTGCATGGTGTTGGTGTCTCTTTATGTTGATGACCTCCTAGTGACCGGTGGTAATGAGAAAGAAGTGAGCAATTTCAAAAGTGAGCTAGAATTGAACTTTGAGATGTCTAACCTTGAAGAGATGAAATACTTTCTTGGAATTGAAGTTGTCCAATCATCCAAGGGCATCTTCATATCTCAAGAAAGCTATGTAAAGGAGTTGCTCAAGAAGTTTGACATGGAGGATTGTAATAGCGTTGCCACACCTATGAATGAAGGCACCAAGTTGGTGAAGAATGATGATTCTCCAAAGGTAAATCCTTCCATCTATAGAAGTTTAATTGGTAGCCTTTTATATGTATGCTCTACTAGACCGGATATCATGTTTAGTGTGTCTGTTTTTTCAAGATTTATGCATAGTCCATCACAAAATCATCTTAGTTGTGCAAAAAGAATCCTAAGGTATTTGAAAGGTACTAGTGATTTTGGTATATGGTACAAGGATGGCATGAAGGAAGCTTTGCTTGGTTATAGTGATAGTGATTGGGCTGGTTCTTTGGATGATAGCAAGAGCACATCGGGCTACATTTACACTCTTGGAAATGGTCCTTTCTCATGGAATTCCAAGAAGCAACAAACCGTTGCACAAAGCACCGCGGAAGCCGAGTATATTGCTTGCTCAAGTTGTGCTAATCAAGGTGTTTGGCTTAGGAAATTATTGGAGGACTTGAGCTTGAAGCAAGAGGAAGCCACGGTAATATTGTGTGACAATACTTCAGCAATAGCAATTGCATAAAATCCAGTCCAACATTGGAGGACCAAGCACATACCGGTCAAGTATCATTCCTTAAGGGAATTTGAAGCAAGTGGTGAAGTGAAGTTGGAGTATGTGACTTCCGAGGAGAACTTGGCGGATATCTTCACCAAGCCATTGGAAAAGAAGAGATTTGAGATATTGAGAGGATTTCTCAATGTCTCATACAAAATTGCCAAGGAGCAGTGTTGAAGTGTGGCAATTTTGCCACTTGATGGTGCATGTCACCGGCTAGCATGAACACCTTGGTATCAAATACTTTCCTTTTATGAGTTTATATTTTTTGTATGTTTTTAATTTATGCAAGGTATATTTTGATAATGTTTTGTGCCTAAGTTATGTATGCAAAAGTATAGGCAAAATTATACACAAAAGAGTAGGAATGTTATGCTTGAAATGCCTACGGTGCTGGATTCATAATTTCCAGCAACATAGTTCCACTATTTATCTTATATCTCAGGTTGCAAATGGAGTTTTGGGCTGAAATTTTGAGGGATGTCTAAAAAAATATATAGAAGACCATGCTTCAAATTTCAGGTCACAGTGACATGGAAAAGTCCATTTTCTATTCCAAACAGATTGCTGTATTTGATGGGCCTAGTATGCAGAGTATAGGTCAGTTTTGGAGCTGTTTGGCCTATGATCCGCTTCCAGAACTTTCCTAGCTCTTGGAACAATATTTATTGATGACAAGGATGCTTCAAACCAAGTTTCATAAGCAGATACAAAGGAGAACTAAGTAGGTAAAGCTAGTTTGGTTGTTTACCCAAACTAGTTAAACAATAGGAACTTAGTTCAAACCATGTGCCACTTTTTACTATATTTGGAATAGACATGTTGCAGCTGGTTTTTACCTCTTTTGTGTATGAAAATTTAGATGTTGACCATTTTACTTTTTAAATTTCAAATACTTTACTCATTTTGTAAGCTCACATGCTTGGCATGTATGAACTAGTTGTAATTTCAAGCTTATATTGTAAAATGAATGAAATGGCTACACATCTAAGCCTTATTTTCAAAAGCCAACATGGTCCCCTTCTTCTTATCTCTTCTTCAACACCTTAGAACACTTTAGGAACCCTAAAAACTAGAAAACACCATAACCAAAACCTAAAAACACAACTCACACACAACCATTCCTAAGAGCATCACCAAAAGCTTGCTTGTTGCTAACACTTCAAGCTAGCTTGCTCTTGGTCATAACCTTCTCACCCCAACACTACTTGAAGATGAAAATTACAGTAAGAAAATTATGTGAGAAAGGTTTATTATGTGACTCGGAGATGTCTATATAGTATTTGTCAACAAAGGATTATTCAAGCCAGATAGAATTGAATTAAGTTGATAGTTACTCCTTCATACATATACAAAATTGATCTGAGAAATAGTTTTAGCTCATATAAGAGATATGTTGACATGAATATTAAAAATGGGATATACATTCTCATCGGATTTATTTTTTAATTACATTCTCATCGGATTTATTTTCTCATATTAAATTATTAATTTTAAAAAAATCCAAAAAAATAATAAAGAATTAATATGCAAAATCAGATGAATTGGAAAGGGATAAAAAATAATTAAAAAAAAAAGAAAAAAGAAAAGAAAAGAGTATTGTTTGACATGGATAATTTTTAGTATTAATGTGTCTAAACTATTTCTTAACATATCAATTATAAATATAATATAATTTTGCTATAAAAAAATATTTGTTCTCCAAAGTCTAAAAAATTTACATACCTAACTTAACTTTAAAAGGACAATGTATAATTTATTTTACATGCCCCATCCTTAAAATGACATAAATATAAATTTTTAGATCCATACATTATGGAATGAAATAGTTTTATAGAAAAATTGAAATATAATAATCTATTAGGAAAATGTTTCCAACATTAATATATTTATATTATGAGATGATTAAAAAAAAAAAAAACACATGATATATTTTATATATATATATATATATATATTAATGTCAATACACGTAAGACAAGTTTCCTTCAATATATGCCCATATATTTTGTTAACCAGGTACTGAAGTTTCCGTCCACGTTAATTACGCCCAATATTATTTTATATTCCTTGATTTTGATGTTTATGTGTGGGAAGAGTTTTTTGATCACATTAGTTTGATTTTATTCTTATCTACGATTTTCTTTTCGATTTTTTTTTTTTTTTTTTGTGTGGGTAAGTATAATGCATGGTTGTTTGGTAATTAATTAGTTTATTAATTAATCAATTTGTTTTTGAATAGATTAATTAATCAATCAACTTAATAGCTTAGGAAATTGGATTACCAATTTATTTATGTTTTTAAAAAAATATTTTATATTGAGAATACTCCCGTACTTTTTGCACTTTAATTACTAGCTTAGCTTGGTTAATTCCTTGCTACACAAAGATAATACGATTATACTTTGTTTATTAATTTAACTGATGAATTCTAATTATTAGCATACATATTTTTAAGTAATGACTCTTTTTTTTTAACTTTTTGAGGGAAAGGTTAATTAGAATCATTTTTATATTGGATAGTGCAAAAAGTTCTTCTTCTTCTTTTTTTTTTTTTTTTTTTGTAATTATTGATATCGCCATCTTACCATATATTTGAATCTGGATAGGGAAAGAAAAGAAGCATGGTTTTTGTCAGTTCGGCTATAATTGTAACATCCCGATCAAAAAAAATGTTCCAGTTTGAATTTTTAATTAAGTTTGACTAAGATTGATCGGGATTGACCAAATAGGTTCCATGATTGATTTTTTACTGTGAAAAAAATTTTGCATTGACTGACATACCATGAAAAAATATTTGTCAACATAAATGTATAAACTAGTAGTATTTCAAAATCGGACTTAAAATTAGACGGGTGTCAAAACAATTTTAGAGGTTTTTGGTTATTTAATAATTAGATAAATATATTTAAGTGTCGTACAATTTTGATTATTAAAATATTATTTTTTTGGGTTAATTAAAACCCACAAATCCGTTAACTATCTTTATATATATATATATATATATATAATATTAATTTTTCTAAATTATTAGTATTTTATTATTTTATTATTTTATTATTGTATTTTATTTTATTTTTAATTTCTTTTATTGGTGATATTTTGGACTCTCTCCTGTTCATCCTTCTTCCGGGATGACTCAAAAGGAAAATAGAAGAGAGACCAGCAACCTCACCTTCACGGCAGCAACTTCCATCATCAATTTCCTTCCAATTTTGGACACCCACCAAGAAATACTTGTGCCAAATTCATACCCACATTTCTAGAAACCTATAGCCACCTTTATTCCACCGTAAAATGGCCTAGGTTCACCGGAAAACCATGAAAACCGGTGGGGTTATATTTTCCAATCTCCATTTCCGGTGAGTAACAAGTCGAATGGGTGGTCTTTTCCCACAAATTTGGCCCCCCAAAGTCCGTTTCCAGGTTCTGATTGGCTCAAATCCTGCTCATTCATGAGATACGACAACACTCATTTTTGTAGCAACTCTCTAGCTAGATTCCGGCCACCTCTGGCATCGGTTGAACCAATTGAAGGTATATTCTTGATGCTCTCATCATAAGCTTCAAATTGGTAGCTAGAATGCGAATTATAGTTGAGTACAGTTGCCATTGATGAAGTTAGGTTATGTTTATGTTGAAATTGGACAACAATTGGACAAGTCTATAGTTAACTGTCATTACAACTATGTTCTTAATGATTGTTAGAGGCCAAGGAAATGATTAAATTAAATTAATCCTCAAGATCTTGAAAAATCCCAAATTTTGAGTTAAGGCCAATCGGGTTCACTCTGTATTATATTCAATTGGGTGGACAACATTGGTAATTCTTGGGTGATGGAATGAGATTCGGATTTTAGAGTCTTAGTTGTGCTTTCGATTGTTTTTATGGAAGACCAAGTAATATTTTTTGTAATATTTTAGACATCCAACAACAAGCTAGCATGTGTATTGTGTTTATTTATTTTGCAAGTTTATTTATTGGGTTTGATTAAGATTATTGTATGAAATTTAGAGCTAGCATGTCTGTAGATCGATATATATATATATATATATTTATATATACATGGTGAACATATAAATACATATATGTATATTCACTAAAAGATTATGTATGTATATATATACTTATAGATGTGTGTGAATATATATATATATATATATTTGCATAAGATTACATATATATGTGTGTGTGAAAATATGTGATCATATATATGTATGTATATGTGAGGGTATGTGTGTATATATATATTTATATGTGTAATGAATGCATATAGATGAGTATGTATATATGTATATATATACTTCTGTACACCCATATGTTGTGTACATATATGTTTATGTATACATATGTAAGTGTATGTACAAATATATGAGTTTTATTCATGTATACATATACGTGTGTACAATTGTGGGTGCATCCTATGATATGTGCTAGTTTTATATATATATATATATATATATATATATATATATATATGTCTATATGTACATATATTTTGTGGGTATGAGTATGTGTATACATTTATCTAATTGCTGAAAGAATGTGCATGTGGATATGAAGAAGTATAGGTGAATAAATATATATATATATATATATACATATATGCTTGTGTATACATGTGTATATATATATATATATAAATAAATATTGTGTTATGAGAATTTATGTGCTTAATGCTTAAATAAAATTGCTACTTAAAATTATGATGCCAAAGTTATGTTGAATTAAATATGTATAGCATTTAACTTATATCTTCGAAATTAAAAAAATTGTAGTTTCAATTGTTGTTAAATTATTTTAATTTTATTGTTGAAGTTTGACCATAACAAAAGTATTCTTATGTACTTGATTATATATATAATATTATGTGATTTTAGTAAAACTTTTGGTATAAATTGATTTGAAGGTTTGAGAAAATAATTATATTAAATTACTGTGATAAAAAAATATATATATTTATGTATTTAATTATTTATATTTATGTATTTAATTAATTATTTATTTATTAACAGATTTGGGTTTTGATGGATTTGTGAGGATGGATTAAAAGAAATATGAAACTTTATGGATTTGATAAAAGTGTACAAATTTAAATGTATTTTATAAAAATTCAAATTTTACAATATTATAAAATTTGATCGATTGCGCCATACATGTACCGGTGTTCTATACTGTATATGTGATTGTGATTAGCGCGCAAGCTTATAGGATCTCCTTGAGAAAGCCATGGATCTAAGGGTAGGCAGGTATAATGCAGAGGGAGCATCAGCCACCCCCCCTTTATGGCCAGGATGATTGTTAATAGCGGCGTTGTGGGACGCCACGCTATCTTATGCTAGTTTCTATTTTTAATCTCCCGTCAAGCGGTGCTCTGGATGCTGGATACTATCAGATATTTATATAGTATGGTGCATCAAGTATGTTTATATATATATATATATGATATATTATATTATATTATATTGTGTTTGTATATACCATACCATACGAGGGCAACGATCTGATGTGGTTCATACAGACCTAGTCTCGTAACTATGTTACCTACGAGTTCAGGAAATTGGACGGCCAATATGGGCAACCAACCTGGTCTGTATTGATAGCAGAGTGTGGGCCACAGTTGAAATCATATATCGCGCAGCATGTTAGATGGTATCATATGTACCTCCGTTACGAGTGTCAATATTTCATTATATGTTATGAATTTTAAAAATATTATTTTATCTTAAATTACTTCATATATTCATGATTTGATATTTTAATAATATTCTTAATTGATTTTATTGTTATTGTTATTATTATTATTACTATTATCATTATTATGGTTGTTATATTCTTATTATTATTATTTGTATTTAATTATTTAGTGAAGCATTATTATTATCAATGTCATTTGCTATTGTTCCTAGTATTATTATTAATATTATTTTTATTATTATTAATATTACTATTATTATTATTGTTATTATTATTAGTATTAATATGTTGTTATTATTGTTATTATTATTTTTAGTATTGATTCCATTATTCATTATTATTATTATTATTAGTATTATTATTATTATTATCATTACTTATCACTGTTGCTGTTTTTATTATGATATTTTGTAATTATTATTCTTGTTTTTAATATTGTTATTATGATTATTAATTAATTATTCTTTATTATTATTATTGTTTATATTATCATTATTATTAGATTTTTCATATTATTATTTTTATTGGTATTATTATCATTTATTATTATTATTATTATTATATGGAAGCCTTCAGATAAGTAGTATAAAAGTTTTCGGGCAAGTATGTAAACTTATGAGCAGTGTGGAAGCCTACGGGCAAGTAATGGTGTTATGATCATTAATAATAATAACATTATTATTATTATTATTGTGCTATTTTCCTCCTATTTATACTACGCAATGGAACGTTGTAAAAAGATATCAAAATGTAAAACAGTATTAGTGGGTGGTGTGGGCGGATGTGGACGTTTAAAGATATTTTTTATTGTTTAGTTATTAAATCATTTCTATTGTATGTTTTTATAATTTGATATCGCAGTGCTGCCATTTGTGTAAATTATTGTAATAAGGTGGGAGGGATAAGGTGATATATGTAGAAGTGTGTTTTCATGCAGATAGTGTTGGGGCACGCTCTACCCTTAGGGGAGATATTGCCGAAATATCCGTAGGACGTCCGGTAAGGTTTTCCTTAGATCAGAGCTGATTTAGAATTCCGGGAAGGAATCCTGGATGGGTTCTAATAGCAATAGTGTAAAAGGTTCTATAGACAATGTTATTAAAAACAGACGATTCACGATATGAGTCGTCCAATTCGGAACGAGATTGATGTTTAAAGATACAAGCCGTGTATTTGAATCGGTTTCCAGGTGAATTGTACGTTTCATCCAAATGAATCGCACGATTCGATTAAATTGCCAATTCACCGATTTTAAATTTCATAATCTTGTTTCCTGTTTTTCAATTAATTTTAGGTAGAATATGGAAAAAAAGAGGAATAAATGATAATTGGAGAAGATGGAGAAGAGAAGAAGATGATCATGATGATTTATTTAAAAAAATAGAGAAGAAGATGTTTAGAAGCAGAGAGGAAGATGAACAGTAAAAATAAAGAAAATTTATTATTATTTTATTTATTTTTTTAATTTTTATCGGTGATTTGAGATTTTTAATTAAAAAAAACCTTTTATAAGGAATTTGCTGAATTTGGCAGAGCATATGTATCTTTTTTATGAATCTTGAGAAAGAAATTAAGAGATGATAAGATGTAAAATGGAAGACCACGTAAAAATATATATATATATATATATATATATTTATTATTATTTATTAAGATGTCATGTTGTAATAGGGCTACGTATAAGAAATGATGTCGTAATATAGGGTGAATAAAAATAATTATTTTATTATTATTTATTAAGATGTGATCAGGGAAGTAAAAATCGGCGAGACAGTGGAAATGTCGACGATAATTTCCGTTGTCGACGCTGTCCGACACCGACAGGGGGGGGAAGAAGTTTCTTGCACGCGTGTCGTCGATCTGTCGCCGGAATCGATGGAAGTCGACGGAATCGGCCATTGTCGGTGAAGATGTCGGATTTTGGGTGGATAAGGTGGAAAGATCGGGTGGGTTGTCGATGGTAAAATGTGGAAATTTCTGGATATATCGGTTCGGGGGGGGGAATAAATGGAAATTGATGCAGCAAACAAAGAATTAATCCAATTTCCCAGCATCCCAGCAGCAGAAAAATACAGAAAAAAATAAAAAAAACTATGATTGGGAATGAGGGGATCATTCGGTTGGGGGGGGGAATGAGGGGAAATTGATGCAGCATCCCAGCAGCAGAAAAATACATAAAAAAATGAAAAATCAATCCAATTTCCCAGCATCCCAGCAGCAGAAAAATACAGAAAAAATAATAAAAAAATCAATTCAATTTCCCAGCAGCAGAAAAATACAGAAAAAAATAAAAAAAACTATGATTGGGAATGAGGGGATCATTCGGTTGGGGGGGGGGGAATGAGGGGAAATTGATGCAGCATCCCAGCAGCAGAAAAATACAGAAAAAAATGAAAAATCAATCCAATTTCCCAGCATCCCAGCAGCAGAAAAATACAGAAAAAAATAAAAAAAAATCAGTTCAATTTCCCAGCAGCAGAAAAATACAGAAAAAAATAAAAAAAACTATGATTGGGAATGGGGGGATCATTCGGTTGGGGGTGGAATGAGGGGAAATTGATGCAGCATCCCAGCAGCAGAAAAATACAGAAAAAAATGAAAAATCAATCCAATTTCCCAGCATCCCAGCAGCAGAGCAGTGACCCAGTCACCCAGCGAGGCAGTCGGTTTCTCCAGCGAGGAATACCCAGGCCTTCAAGCAGTCGGTTTCTCCAGCGAGGCAGCTAATTTTTTCCCCTTCATGCGAGCCATTAACGATCTGTCAAAGTGTCAATTTGCTAGCAAGGCAAAGAAATTTGTTTTCAGTTTTCACAGAGAGAAGAGACGAGAAGACAAGAGAAGGGAAGAGAAGAGAGAGGCCGAAATTGGGAAATTGGATGTTTTTTTTTTTTTTTTTTTTTTTTTTTTTTTTTGCTTTTTCGGTTGTTATTGGCTTAAAAAAAAAAATTGATTGAGAGGGTGAGAGCCGAAATTGAAGAAAGCCGAAATGATTGATTGTTTGATTTTTTTTTTTTTCAAAATATTAATCAAGTATGATGCTGAAAGTATTGAAAAAAAATTTGAAATGAAAAAAAAAATAAATTGGAATGCCTATTGTTATACACGTGAAACATCAAGATATGATCATCAATTTGAAGAACCAAGGAATTCTTTTTGGTATTAATAATGTATTAGGGATTATATTTGAGAATTTCTTGTATCTTCCTATTATCTCTGTTAAATTTTCTATATTTTGGTGTGAATTAACTTTATATTTTATTCACTTATAAATAATTTGTCATATTTATAGAATATTTTATGATTATTGTATTCTAATTATTGTATTCTTATATAATTTTATTATATTAATTATCTCATATAAAAAAAATTATTTTCTAAATTAAAAATTTACAGTTTCCGTAACTTTACCGATATTTCCATCGATATCGACATTTCTATCGATATTTCCGTAAAATCATACCCTCGATATTTCTATCGACATCGATATTTTCTTCACTGGATGTGATGTTGTAGTATAGGGCTACGTGCAAAACCAATTTTTTAATATTTTAAATAAATAATAAAACAAAAAGTAACTATATATACATATATATATTAATAATATAATTAATTAAACTTTTCTATTTTTTATTTTTAAATATAATATTTATTAAAATTTTATTTTATACATTTAGCTGCTATTTTAAAATTTAGATGTTGAATTTAGAATTAATAACTATATTTAAATTGATGAATGATAAATAAATATTATTATAATTTATTATTTTTATTAGTAGTTTAATTCAATATTAGATATATTAGTATTATAAATAATACAAATTATTGAATATTATTTTTGAATGTATCTCACGATACACGTTTTGTTTTGTTTCAATACATATTTCATAATTTTGATAAAAGGATTCACGTTTCGATCTATGATTTGACAACATTGTCTATAGATACATGTACATATGTTTTAATAACACTTTTTCTTGAGGTCATGAATTAATCATGTTCATGCATATTCAAAGAACTTGAAAAAAGGTTGCGAAACACACCTATCCAAATAAAGCTAGCGAAATAAATATGTATAGCCACTCTCTTTCCCTTCCTAAACCGTCTTCTCTCAGTCTGAAGCAGAGAAAAAAATGGATAGTAAGAATGAAAATCTTTCTCTAAGCGCCCCATTGATTACTGTCTATGATCAGGAAGGACTTCGTGGCGTCGAGAATGATCAGAGAAAATGTGAAAGCGGTATTTGGAGGAACGAAATTCTTGAAGAAGTAAAGAAGCAGTTGTGGCTAGCAGGGCCTCTAATAGCGGTGAATCTCCTGAAAAAACTAATACAGGTGATATCATTGATGTTTGCTGGTCATCTTGATGAATTATCTCTTTCTGCTGCTTCCATGGCCAAGTCCTTTGTATCCATGATCGGTTTCGGCTTGTTATTGAGCTTGTTTCATTTTCTCCATATTATTTACTTATATATATATATATATATGTGTGTAAAGTCATTTTCAGGTTAAGATATCATAACTTTAATAAAGTCGAAATACTCATTAGGTAATATATTGTAGGAGGGCATGTTGTCTGATGTTGATATCAAAATATTCTGAACTGAAATATATATATATATATATATATGTTGCAATAGCATAATGTTGATGAGTTTTATACATGTACACTGAAAATGAACCTGATTGAATAAGATTATAAGTGCAAAGTTATATTTGTGTTAAAAAAAAAAAATGATATGTAATTAATACAAAATTTACAAATTGAAAACTTTAATTCAAACTATTAGTTATCTTATATATGAACATTTTATAAATTTCTAGTAACCTTTCTTTGTCTTTTTTCTAATTTTTTTAATGCTATATATATATATATATATATATATGTAGGGATGACTTGTGCATTGGATACATTGTGGGCAATCATATGGAGCAAAGCAGTATCATATACTAGGCATACACATGCAGAGAGCTATGCTTGTTCTTATACTCCTTAGCATACCACTTGCTTTCATTGTGTCAAACACCAATTCTATTCTAATTGCTGTAGGCCAAAATGCTTCCATAGCAGCAGAGGCTGGAAATTATGCCATTTTCTTGATTCCTAGCCTTTTTGGTTATGCTATTCTTCAGTGCCAAATTAGATTTCTACAATCCCAGAACATGATATTTCCATTGTTGCTCATTGCCGGATTCACAACACTTTTCCACATTTTTCTCTGTTGGGTTTTGTTGTTTGAATCTGGAGTTGGAAACAGAGGAGCTGCTTTGGCGAATTCCATCTCTTATTGGATCAACGTGATATCGTTGGTGCTCTACGTGAAGTTCTCTTCTTCATGTGCAAAAACTTGGACAGGCTTTTCGAAAGAGGCATTTCATGACATTATATCTTTTCTCAGACTTGCTGTTCCTTCAGCTTCAATGTCATGGCAATTTTCTGTTTCTGTTTGTCTCTATGTTAATTTCCTGGGAACTAAGAAAGGGAGAGAATAAAGGAACATAAAACAATTTTAATTTATTACTGTCTAAGGTCCTTGTTTGATTCTGAATCCGAAAATAAATGTGAATTATTTCCATGATTTTGAACTGCAGCTTGGAGTTTTGGTCTTTTGAAGTACTGGTTCTCTTATCTGGTATCCTTCCTTATCCAGACTTAGAAGCCTCTGTGCTTTCTATCAGGTTAGTCTTTATTTGACTTTAACAATTTACTGGCAGAAAGGGGGGAAAAAAAAAAAAGAAAAAAAAAATTGTCACGGTTATATTATTATTAGCTAGGTTCCGATTAGCTTATATAAACTATTAATGAAAGTCTTTTGCAGCCTCAATTTAAATTCAGTAGTTTGGAGGATCGCTCTAGGCCTCAGTGGTGCTGGGAGGTGAGCTGTTATACACATATATATGTGTGTGTATATATATATATATATAATATATGTGTGTATATACATATGTATATAGAAAAGGAACATTTTTTTTTTGGGCACTAGCTTGATATTAATTACTATTACCAAAAAATAATAATAATAATAATAATAATAAAGTACGTCATTAGTTTGATTATCTTTGTCCAACTCTTTCAAAATTAAAATAATTTGGGTATATGGTTGGATTACACAGGGCAATCCAATATTGAAAAGGTACAATTTTTTTTTTTTAAATTTTTTGGGCACTAGCTTGATGTAAAAAAAAAAAATAATAATAATAATAATAATAAAGTGCGTCTAAGGACAGGTTTCCCTTTCCCCCCAAAAAAAACCAAAAAAAAAAAGGCAACAGATTTCCTAAATTCCATTGACCAATCCCAGTGAAACTTGGGTAACACGATTCCTAGTCCTAGGGGGATTTAGTATTTGAAATTGCGTCCATATATTATATATAGAGAGCTGGGGCTTTTCTTTTTACTGTATATCGTGTCCTTTTCTCTCCTATACATCTCGATCAACACTCTCTCTCTCCCCTAAAACCCATCAATGTCAATGGAGTAAAAGATCCAAATCAGAATGTTGATTTTACTATTCTTACTTTAATTGTGAATGTAAGGAGGAATATATAATTAGACCAACTTCATTTGTCCATTATAATTTAATGTTAATTTTTTTGGCTAATGAGTATATTCATCTATAAAAGTAAAGTGAAGATAGCAAATCTTATATGATGGGGTATATGAAAGCAAGAACCACTAGTGGATTGGGGATGGAGATTACAACTCATCAAGAAGACATGAAATATCCAAGTGTCAAAGGGGAAACAATTTTACTTGGTCTGCCACTGGGCTCTCTGTGGGGACAACATGCAACCAATGTTTGAGTTCTCACATACAAAAATTTTTCATTAAAGCATATGTGTATAGATATATGTAACCCCACATTGCTAACAAGGTCTCTGCCTCAGTCTCCCTTGCTCATTCTGAATCCAAGTATAGAAAAAATGGAGAGAGATCAGGAACAAATGCCATATTCAAACACACCCCAGGTTCAAGTTGGTGAAGAAAATGGTGGTGAGAATGGAAGAGATGAGAAAAATGATAGGAAAAGCCAGATCATTAAGGAAGTAAAAAAGCAGCTTTGGCTAGCAGGGCCTCTGATAGCAGTGAACATATTGCTGTTTTGCTTACAAGTTATATCAGTGATGTTTGTTGGTCATCTTGGTGAGTTACCTTTATCTGGTGCTTCTGTTGGTACTTCTTTTGCAAGTGTTACAGGTTTCAGCTTGCTGGTAAGTTTTTTATTATTATCTTAATCTTTCTTTTTTTTTTTTTTTAGTTTCTGTGGTTATGGAAATTTTTTACCTTTTATTTCTTCATTTTATTTATTTATTTGTTTTTCACTGAAAGATAGAAAACCAGTTTGAAAACTGTTTTTGCTCATATTATTATTCTTTTTTTCCCACTTTTGATATTATCCTTATTTTTAACACCTGCCCTTTTCTCCCTTTACTTCTCTACACATGTCTTTCTACATTTGATCATATGACATTCTTCTTGAGCAAAATGTATTTCTTTCCTCCATCCAGCTACATTTTTTGTCTTGGATAATTACTTAACTTTTTCTACAGCACAATATCTTGCCACGTTCTAGCCATGCATTGTACAATTGATTTATTTAATATTTCAAATTAATTGTTGTGGATAATACGGAATTTTGTTGTGGGTATTGACAAAAACCTTTTCAGTTCATTGTATTTTGATAGTGACCTCACAGATTTGGAAAAATAATAAAAAATAATAACAGAAACCTAAACTTACATTGAAATTCTGGTTTTTGTTGTCCCCAAATTTGGTTTTGGACATGCTTAGTATTGATTAATAGTTTCAGGCTTTAATTTGCGCATACTTTTCAAGTGCCCTAAGGGACCGCTTAGTGAAAAATCATCGCCTTATATTATAACTGAAGACTACTTAAGTGAAATGTATACACCTAAATTTTTTCTGGCACAATAAGAACCTCAAGACTGTATCAAGGGGTCCCAGTTAAGCTAGCAAAAAGCCATAGTTCATGAAAACTTGATTTGTCCTTAATTATTAATAACATAAGGAAACAAGTAGATTGGATTCATTTACCCAGATATTGTGCTCTAAGTGTCATACAAATTGCTTATACTGTTTTTAGAAAGAGGAAGATTATTTTTATTATTTTTCCTTCCAAATTGATTGTTTTGCTTGAATAGATGGGACTGTCAACTGCATTAGAGACATTATCAGGGCAGGCATATGGAGCAAAGCAATATGATATGATGGGCATATACACGCAGAGGGCCATGTTTATTCTCTTACTTGCTAGCATACCTCTTGCTGTTATTTGGGCAAACACAAGATCAATTCTAACTTCGGTTGGCCAAAATGCTGCAATAGCAGCAGAAGCAGGACAATATGCTCGTTTTATGATTCCAAGCATTTTTGCCTACGGTCTTCTTCAATGCTTCATTCGATTCTTACAGACCCAACACATTGTTTTCCCAATGGTGCTTAGCTGTGGAATCACAACTTTATTCCATGTCTTTATGTGTTGGATTTTGGTTTTTAAATCTGGACTTGGAAACAGAGGAGCTGCCTTGGCAAATTCCATCTCTTATTGGATCAATGTGCTATTGTTGGGACTTTATGTCAAATTCTCGTCTTCATGTGCAAAAACTTGGACAGGGTTTTCAAAGGAATCTTTTCAAAGCATCCCTGCTTTCTTAAACTTGCCATTCCTTCAGCTGTCATGATCTGGTAATAATTTCTATTTTGTTAAATGTAGTGGTATTTTCACTAGTAAAACTATACGTATAAGAAGAATTCTGCATTCAATTTTAACCTTAATATTTTTCTCTATAGCAAAGTTTTACCCTTGCATGCAAATGGAGCTTACAATGTTGTTTTTGCAACGCTTATGAATAGCTTGGAGATGTGGTCATTTGAAATGTTGGTTCTTTTTTCCGGTCTTCTTCCCAATCATAAGCTAGAGACCTCTGTTCTCTCTATCAGGTTTAATTTGAAAGGTTAAACATTACTTATGTCATAAATTTTATTGAGTTTGTAGGTTGAGCTCTTATTCAGGATTCTACATTTCTAATTTTTACCAACTAAACCTTTCTTTCCAGCCTCAACACAGTTGGAACAGTATGCATGATCCCTTCTGGACTAGGTGCTGCTGTAAGGTGAGCTTTAATGGAAAGCATGTACAAGTAGTCAATACAATCCCCAATTATAGTTTGATATTTCTCATTTTTTCTGCCCTTTTTTTTTTTTTTTTTTTTTTTTTCTCCCCTGATTTATAGTACTCGGGTTTCGAATGAATTAGGAGCGAGCGGGAAATCCAAAAGCAGCTCGTTTATCAGTTTGTGTTGTCCTGGTCTTGGCCATTACCGAGGGTTTATTTGTGGCATCAATCCTTATATTGATACACAACGTCTGGGGCTATGCTTATTGCAAAGAAACAGAAGTGGTCAAATATGTATCAAAATTGATGCCAATTCTTGCAGTCCTTTGCTTTATTGATGGACTCCAGTGTGTTCTTTCAGGTTTTTCCTACGTAAAAATAAAATCAGCTTGTACATTTCCTTTATTTATCATAGAAAAAAAAAAAAAACTTTTCTTATGACACATGACTATTTATTTTGCATTTTTTGAATATATATATATATATATATGTATTTTTCTTTTTCATCTTAGGGAATGCAAGAGGATGTGGGTTCCATCAGCTGTTCTACTGGCTTTTGTCTTTCATGTTGGTGGAAAGGTTCTTGTCTAACTCTTTTAAACTTTATTTTCATGCTTTTCTTGGAATGCAAGCAAGAAATTAATTTTGTGAACTATTTGGTTTTGAATATAGGGTCTGTGTTTAGGTATAATATGTGCACTCGTCGTGCAACTTTTATTTCTGTTCACTATCACAATCCGAACCAACTGGGAGCAAGAAGTAGAATCTCTCTCTCTGTCTGTCTCTTCTCTCTCTAATCTCCATTTATTTTCTTCATCTTGACTTTCATGATCATTTTATGTACAGGCAAAGAAGGCCACAAAAAGGATCCATGACTCGAAAATACCTGTACATGTAGTCTCATGATATGCTTAAGCTATGACTGCATTAAGGAAACTTCACTGGAATTTTCAATTACATGTACAAACTCATGTATGGATCATCATTGGCCTATGGTTTTACTTAACTCTTTGATATTATGTGGAGTAAGCATTTTATCTAAAACATATGTGCTGAAATAAAATACTGTCTTATTAGCTTCTTTTTCCATACTTGCTATGGATTATTGCACAATATGCATGAATAAGCATTGTATTCTGTTGCATTACATGAATCCTCAGGAATAGGAAAATAATTAATTGATTTTTTTGGAATGAATCAAACGGAGTTGATTTTGTTTTTGCCTGCTATTTGCTAGCAGGTTAAATACATCAAACAATTTTGTAAGATAGGTGATTGAGTAGACAAAAGGTATTTGATGATATTTCATGTAGTGATTTCTTTATATATAAATTTGTGAGGTCCAACAAAACTTTGAAATGAAAGTGACAATTCATTTTAATTGCTTCTTTGTAACTACTTAATATGAGATTTTTATCACTTCTTAATAACTACTTAATATGAAATTTGTCTTGATAAATCTGTTATTTCCTCGAAAGTACGAAAAGGAGTTTAAAACTTCAAATTTCTTCTACCTCTAATATCAAAATATATATATATATATATATATATATATAGCTGGCCATTCTCCACCGAGCAGCAAACGAACTGCCGGTATGCTTGCAAGGAACGGAGAGTAGGCATGGAGATAAAGAATGATGCCAAGAGAGATGAGATTATTGAAAAACTTGTGAGAGAGTTGATGGAGGAAGAGAAAGGCAAAGAAATGTAAAGTAAGGCATTGGAGTGGAAGAAATTGGCCTAAGAAGCTACTGCTCCAAATGGTTCTTCCTCTTTAAACTTGGACAATTTGGTGAATCGAACGCTTAAAAATACTTAGACGAAACAAAGATATAGTTTCTATATTTCTAAAAATTCCAATAATACTATATATATTTTTTTATTATTTACTTAATTTCCTGCATCCGATATCTTGAATTGATAATACGCATGAGTAATCTCACTTGACAATAATACAATTTTATTTCAAAAATGCTCTTTGTTATCAAATGATAAAGCACCAATTGCCAGTTAGCAATTATACTAATTATGATTAAGAGGTTCTACTTTTTCTATTATTCTATTAGAATTTTAATATTAAAATATTAAAAGCTGAAATATAATTAAATGTTCCAAATTAATATTAGTCTTTCTAATGTGGAAATTAGCCACACACATTTACATCTCAATTCAAAACTTTCATCTTTCTTTCTTTGGCTAAGCTAAGGTCAAAATTACACCAGCTTCCAAGTTGCACAAGGAATAAAAGAAAAGTTGGAAAAATGAAAACAGTAGGATCATAAAACCAATTAGAAGCCACGATTTGGATCATCTACTTTGCAATTTCAGGCTCAAGTTTGTCAGCGACATCAACTTTGCCCTTAGACACTTGCAACTACTTTACACGCCATTACACAAACAACATTCTTACACTATCGAAAAAATAAACCAAGTCGAAGTAATAATTTTCTTGCTATCCAATTCACAAATAATATATTTTTTTAAGTGATCAAACTTTTAACAATTTGAAAATGTTTAATTAAGTAGTTCTAAGCATTTTCAAAATTATTTGATCATATACGTATGAACCATTTTAAAATGTTAATTTAATTGCACTCTATTAATTTAATTAATTAATATCCTTATTAGAAATTTTCTATAAGGATAAAAATATAAATGATCACATACAGATATGTGATGGTTCTAGTCTCCATTATCTATCCAGCAGCAGACGTAACTAGTTTTTTTTTAAGGGAATGACGTATCTAAATTTGCAACTTCATCTACATAAAAGAAGGTTGAAAATATGTAAATCGATTTCTTTTTTTATTTTATTTTTTTCTGATGAAATAAATAAACATTAATCCAGAAACGGAAGTAAGTTTGCAACTAAGGCTTATTTCATTGTCAGGATGAATCAGTCAAGGGCGGACCCACATAGGTTCCCGTGCCCCTCCTCAAATTATTTTTATGTGATGAAAATTTTATTGTTTGTTTTATCAGATTGTCGTTTTATCCTTTTATAAATAATTAAAGCGTGTCCCCCTCACCTTTTATCTCTTCTACAGTTTGATTTTTTTTTTTTCTTTTTCTTTTACCAATTTTTTTTTTTTTTTTTTGGGGTTGTCTTAATCCTCTTTTTCCTTTATCACATCTATATATTGTTTTTATTTATCTCTCTTATATATAACCATAATTATGATATTTAGCTATAATATATTTATTTTACTAATAATTTTAATATAATATTATTATACAAGCATATTGTTGAATGCAATTATTTAATTGCAAAAAACTATTTACAGTGTAATTACTTAAATTCGTTTGAACTTTAAGCTGTTATCTTTTTAATTGCACATATTTTTGGTTTTTTTTTTTCTACTTTTCAATTACTTGTTTAAATCTTAACAAAATCACAATTTTGTTTTTATTTTACAGTTTGTATTCTATGTATTCTTTCAATGTGCACTAAATTCGTTATTTACTGCCAAAGTAGTTTTTTTTTTTTAAAGATACTGCCAAAGTACTTAACATCATATTTTTCTATGTAAGAAAAATTAAAAACGATTTAACAGTTAATTTGCTTAATACTCTAATGAATTTGATTACAAACAAAAATGTTACATTTTTTTTAATATATATATATATATAGTTTGTATTTCTCAACACCATAAATTGGAAAAAAGAAAAAAAATCTAAGTGTTATTATATAATGTTGGTAGGAAAATTTTATTGAGTCTACCACAAATGGTACCTCTTGGAACAATTTCCTACATTTGCCTCTGAGGTGCTCATAGAGCTGTAAGTAGGCTCAAGTAGTTCATGAATTAAAAAGCTCGGCTAATTTTTAACATGCTTAAACTTGATTTGTAAAAAAAATAAGTCAATCTTAAATAACAAAAGAAGCTCGTAAGCTAATTTTGAACAATAAATCGAGCTCATATATAGCTTAATTTTGCTATTTATATATATGTATATAAAAATGATTTTATGAAATTAACCAAATTGAATATTTACAATGCATAAACAAAATTTTTATTTTTTAATTTACAAACTTTTTAAGAGTAAATTAATTTTATAATAAAATTAATAGAATAAATCAAAATAATTAATTATTAATGTTAAATTATTATTTTTAAAGAATAAACGTTGAAATTTTTAAATGTTTGTAGTATAATGAGATGATCTAAATTAAATTTGGGCTTTTTATTAAAGAGCTGAGCAAGCTTGAGTAATTTATTTCAAAATTTTGTAAACTTGAGTCAAGCTTGAACATTACTAAAATCATGTGAGCTAACCTTGAAAATGCTAATACTCAACTCGAATCAGCTCATTTACACCCTTAGATGATCATGAGCCATGCAAATTTATGTGCATTAGTCAATATTCTTTTTTCTTTTTTCTATTTTATTATATAGCATTATGTATACTAAAAATACTATAATTATCAAAATATTTACCAAAATTATTTTTCAAATAACGTAGCAAATGATATAATAATATTTAGTTAGTTTATTTTTTTAAATTTATTTATCTATTTAAAAGTTTACTTTTTTATATTTAGATTATATAAATATACCAACCAATAAATTTTAAAATGTATCATTTAATAAATAAATCTAGTTAATATTTAAGTACCTATAATATTACTAAATAAATACATGGTTTATACATATTATTTCGATTTTGTTATCATGGAAACCTTGCCCTTCTTTCAATGGATAATCGCTGTTTAATTACTAAGTGATTATGTGTAATCCCAATTACTGCATTACTTGGACAATGATAAATTGCTTACAATATAGTGGTTATGTCACTTATAGTACATTTATGTCCATCATATATAAATCATAATATGATATTATCATTCAATTAATTTGAATTATTATAAGATCCGATTCTAAGGGTGTTATTTGATAGATCTAAAATTTTTTAATTTTATCATATGCTCACGTCAAACATGGAAATCCTAATCTTAATCCTCCTCACTAAACGGGTCTTAAGAGAACGCCAAGCCACACATGACAAGGACTTTTTTTTTTTTTTTTTCCCTCCCTAAACCACATTCCAGCTGCTTTTTATTTTATTTTATTTTATTTATTTATTTATTGTGTTGTCTTGTGTATCTATTATATTTCTGTGATCCAAGTATTCTGACTCTAAATTTTAGATTTTTGAGTATTAAATATTGGAGAAAATAATAATGAGTAGCAGAATTTGATAACAACAGAGCACCATAATACCATTTATTTCTAATAAAAAATATATATTGGCAATGTAGATAGAAAAATCAGATCAATATATAAGAAAAAGCATAGTTGAATTAGATCAATATATTAGAAAGTATTTGAAGCAATGACTTCGATGTTTTTGGATCTAGCTTACAGTGGCTATGGAGTTTTTCCTGAGTCACATTGGCGTTGATGTGCGAGGCTATATGAGTTTGGGGTGCAAGGCCATATAAGTTTTGGACGAGAAAAAATAAAAAATAAAATAAAATAAAATAAAATAATAAAAAAAATAAAGAGGTCAAGTGAGATTGTATTAAGCCAAAATTTAATTTTGACTGTTGGTAAAATTTAACAGTCAAGAATAGAATTTTTCAACTTTAGTAAAATTCATGAATCTAACATAGGAGCCTCATTATATATATATATATATACATATACATATATAGATAATTAATAATTATTAAAATAAATATAAGTTATAACATAATTTATTGATTATTTACAATAATTTTCTTTGTTATTTTGAATCGGACAAAATAATTTATATTAAATAAGTTCAATATAAAAATAAATAGATAAATTCTTTATCTAATTATATTTTAAAACTTTTATCTAATTAATTTATAAAATCATTAATATCAGTTAACAAGATTGCATATATTAATTTATATATATATATAAAAAGAAAAAAATTGGAAAAATCCAAATTAAAAAAAAATAGAAAGCAAATTAATTTTTTAAAAAAAAAAAAAAGAGAAAGAGAAGAAGAAGAAGCAGAAGAAGAAAAACTGAAACTAAAACTGATGCAATAAAAAAAAAAAAAAACAAAGATTATAAAAGAATAAAATTGAAAAAAAAAAGATTAAAAAAGAAAGAAAGAAAAGAAAAGATAATAAAAAAAAAAAGGGAAGAAAACTGGAAAGGAAAACAAGTGTAATACCGCTGAAAACAAATTAATAAGAAGAAACAAAGATTTCAAACAAGAGTAATTACAATGAACATGTTCGAGGTTTCTTTTATTTGTAATCAGTACTTTCCATATTTCTATAATTACATTGCACATTTTTAATGTTTTTCTTAATTACAACCGGATACCTTTATGTTTTCATAATTACATTATACATTTTCGATATTTTTCCTTTAATTACAATCGGATACCTTCATGTTTCCATAATTACATCTGTTTCCCTTCTGATAAAATTTCATCCATAAAAATATACTCTCTTTCTTATGTGGTAGTTAAAATTTTGTTAAAATTTTTGTTAACTGTCCCTTGTATATATTAATTAAACGTGGATTTTGATTGATCTGAAAAATAAAATTTTTTTAATTTGAAAAGATTGAAGCCCAAGGGGTAGTAACTCGTTTGGCCATTAATTTTCAAAAAAAAGTTTTCAAAACAAATTTTTTTAAAAAAATAAAAATTAGAAAACATAAAAATTATGTTTTAAACATTTCAAATGGTACCGTTAAAAATTGGTAGTTATTCTTGTATTTACTATCCATTGGATTTTAATATTTTCAAATTAAAAAAATTTTATTTATCAAATCAATCAAAATTTACTTTTAATTAACATATACAAAGTACAATTAATAAAATTTTAATTGGCATCTAAAAGAGAGGATAAGTTTTTATAGATAAAATTTTATCACAAAGAAGACGAATATAATTATGAAAATATGAAAATATTCGATTGTAATTAAAAAAAATTAAAAATATACAATATAATTATAAAAATATAAAAATATTCAATTAAAATAAAAAAAATTTAAAAAATATACTATATAATTATAAAAATATAAAAAAAATTCATATATAATTAAGAAAATCTTAAAAATCCTAATATAATTAACCCTTAAAACAAAAAAAATAAAAAATAAAAATAATCCGACCAACTTTTCACATCAAATCAAATCAAGCACATGAATGCTGCCAACAAAAACATGCTTTAATTCATAATTCATACTCCGTCTTTTTATTTATTTATTGTGTGTGCAATGTATAAATTTCAACCAATATATATATATATATATATATACCTTTCGAAATTTCTTTCGTACTTCACCGTCAGATATTGATTAATTGTCAATTATGGCAGCTACTACGCTATGTTTCTCTTTTCAATTTGCTTTTGTCATTTTTAGGGTACTTCTTTTACCCCCCCCCCCAAAAAAAAAAAAAAAAAAGAAATTTATAAGGCTGCTCCTTCTTCATAACTTCCGTTGTTTCCTTTTCCTCCTGCACCTTTTCCTCGAAATTGTAATTCGAATAACCTGTAACAATAAAAATATATACATATATACATATATGCATATATATATATATATATATGATATATTAGTTATGGCAACGCACATCGCCTGTTAGATGTTACCAATAATATCTCATCACATCCATTATTGTTTTTATTACTTCCAAAACCCAAAAAAAAAAAAAAAAGACAGAAAAAAAAAAATTACATATGTATATTCTGATATGTATAAAGGTTAATTTACATATACCCTACTATCCTAGACATTTGGTCGACCATTTAATTAAAAAAACTCATTATTGCAATAAATTAACCTTGTGAGTTTTAATTAAAATGAACATACAGAAATCAATCAGCAGAAGCAAGCTAACATTAACTAATTTACCCTTCAGTCTCAGATGCACCGCATACATATTCAAATTTACTCCAAAAAACGAGCATTCATGGTCCAATTTTGACAGCCATCTGTGAGAAGGTCGATGTCACGTTTAATAAGACAAAGGAAAGTCCAAAAACAAACAAAATCGAATACTAAATTATATATTATTTTTTTATATAATAAATAGTAAATATTATAATTATAAAGGCAAGGAAAAAATGGAAGGGAAGGAGTTTGACCAATTGACCCTTGACCATTGACAAAAGAAACGTGGGAAAGCTTTGAGGTTGGGAAACAAGTATTTAATGGAGGTCTCAAGAGACTCGCTCCATATCCATGCCATAAATTAGGTGATAAAGCCCTTACTCATCATTTCGTTCTATCAGGTACTGCAGGTGGGTGACCACACAATTCTGAATGTATATATTATTTGAATAATTAATTGACTTTATCAAAATACTAGCTCGTAATGATTAATCAACAAGCAATATATGTATTGGGCGGAGACATGGATTTGTAGATAATAGATATACTGCTTCAACAAGACAACCTAATTAATGAGGAAGTTCCGTCTTTGTTATGGTAATTGGTAAGCAAGGCAGGCAATAAGAATTAAACAAAATTAGTCCCAACGGAAAAAAAAGGCTCTCAACTTAATTTCTTTATTAGCATTTAGGCTTTATTAGCGATTGGTTGACTATCATTTTCTTCCACATGTATTCCCATAAATGATAAGATCCCATGTACACTCGATTGTGTTATTTAAGTGCTTATTGCTTGCCAAAGATCCAATGCAGCCTTAACTACAACTACATTACGCAAGCTCCACCAATATCTATATCTACCTATAGAGTCAAAAAAAAGTACCAGTGACGGTGACTTAAAGCGGTCCAAAAGCTTAAAGCGGTCAAAGAGGCACTGAAAAGTTAGAACGTTACCACTTTGCAAAATAGATGAAAGAAGCCAGGCTACATAAGACTCTCTGAGTGCAAAAAAACTTTAGAGTTGCCGGCAGATATGGATTCCAAGAAAGAAGAGGTAGTTGATAATAACACTCATCATATCTTATGTATTCCATGGCCAATTCAAAGCCATATCAAAGCGATGCTTAAATTAGCAAAGCTTCTTCATTCTAGAGGTTTTCATATCACTTTTGTCAACACCGAGTACAACCACAAACGCTTTCTTAAGTCTCTTGGTCCTGACTCCCTCCACGGCTTGCCTGACTTCCTGTTCGAAACAATTCCCGATGGCCTCCCTCCTTCAGATGCTGATGCTACGCAAGACCTTGTTTCCCTTGGCGAAGCCCTCATGGAGAAGATATTGGCTCCGTTTTGTGATCTCCTCAAAAGACTCAACGACGTGAATAGAACTTCCAATGATAGTCCCCCTCCAGTGACTCGCATTGTTTCCGACGGATTGTTGCCGTTCACTATCGACGCCGGACGAGAACTTGGAATTCCGGTCGTGTTCTTTTATACCATTTCGGCCTGCTCTTTCATGGTCTTCAAACAACTAAGTACTCTGCTGGAGAAGTTAGGACCTCCACCAGTATCGAAAGGTAAAAATATATATGTATATATATATATATATATTTATATATGAAAGACATTTAAACTAATATTAGCCTTTCAATTTAATTAATTATTCAATTTTCTTCATTTTGTTTTTTTAATTTTCAGACATAATCATAGATTGGGTTCCGGGAATGAAAGCAATTCATGTTAGGGATATGCCAAGCTTTTGTTGGTCAGGAAGTGGAGCAGATCATTTTGTGCTCAACTTTAGCATGGAAGCCACAGAAAAAGCCCATCAAGCTTCAGCAATTATTATTCACACATTCAATGCATTGGAGCAAGATGTTTTGGATGCGATCTCATCTATGTTTCCTAAAGTATTCGCGATTGGTCCTCTTCAACTTCTTCTTAATCGCATACCGGAACACCCTTTGAAACTCAAAGACAGTCTTTGGAAGGAAGAGAATGAATGTCTCCAATGGCTCAATACCAAGCCAAAAGGCTCAGTTTTGTATGTCAACTTTGGGAGCATAGCCGTCATGTCGCCGCAACAGCTCGCGGAGTTTGGTTATGGAATTGCAAATAGCAAACACCCTTTCTTGTGGATTATCAGGCCTGATTTGGTAGTCGGCGAAACCGCTGTTTTGCCGCCCGAGTTCGCGGCTGAAACAAAAGGAAGAGGACTGATAGGGAGTTGGTGCCCACAAGAGGAGGTTCTTAATCATCCATCAATTGGAGGTTTTTTAACACATAATGGTTGGAATTCAACCGTGGAAAGCTTGTCTTCAGGTGTACCATTACTGTGTTGTCCATTTTTGGGGGACCAACCCACGAACTGCCGATTTTCTTGCAAGGAGTGGGGTATTGGAATGGAGATGGACAAAGAAACAGTGAAGAGAGAGGAAGTCGAGAAGTTTGTGAAAGAGTTGATGGAGGGAGAGAAGGGTAAGAAAATGAGAAAGAATGTGATGGAGTGGAAAAGACTAGCCCATGAGGCTACTGAACCTAATGGTTCTTCATCCATTGACTTGGATAACTTAGTTAGCCACTTAATTTCTTGAATAGGGTTGGCTAGGTATCTCTAGCTTCACTTCAACCGGAGACTGAAAAATATAAGGGTATTGGTATTTTCAGTGCACGTTTATATGTTGGTGATTTTCTTAGTTAATTTCTTTTGTTCTTTGTTTTTTAATTGTTTTTTTTTATTTGTTGATTTTGTTTTGGTTTTTGCTGTTAAACATGTTGGAGACGGGTAAGAATTTAAATCTGAAGATATGCTCTCACATTTTAGCATGCATTTTCCCTTATAGCACTAAAAATTATATATGGTTATAGGAACTACTAATTTTTCTCCTAAACAAAATGTGTCAAAAATAATGCCAATAGAAAATTATATTTTATACTACATATGTCACTTTTATGTAATCCTAAACATAAATGAAAAAATAATACTAAATAAAGAATAATGCTAGAAGTACATATCAAAAAGTCCACCAAAATGTTTATCAAATATATATGTATCATTAATTGATTAGCTTATATTTAATTAAATTTATTCCTTTAAAGATTAAGTTATATGCAAATTATGTTAATATTTTGACCAATAAAATAGTACTATGTATTGACCAATAAAATAGTACTATGTATACATTTGATAAACCACTTGGAAGATTTTATTATATCTCTAACATTACTTATAAATAAAAGCTAATTGCATCTCATTTGGTCACATCATTTGGTAACATTTTAGCATTACTTATAGCTTCCTTATCCGTAGACAAGTGAAATTAGAATTGTCTTTTATTCCTAGATATAACGTGTACTATGAGCTTCATATTTGCCTAGAGTTTGCTCCCAGAAACATAGCACTATCCCTACCCCTTCACATCAATCCCATGAAATGCAAGAACGATCTAGCTATAAAGTCATTAAAAACTTGATCAAAGAATTAACATTTATTGAACAAGGTAGAAAGTTGATTGCAAAAATTAGTAGTTTGAAAGGCTTGTTGGAATTGATCCGCTATAGGATTTACAATACATGCAATAGAAGCACCTGGAATACTCAACAAAATAGGTATTATTTTGGTAATGATTGGAGCAACAAACTCAGATTCATAGATTCTATTAGTATTATGATGTTTAAAATATCTAAAATAATGTATAAATTACAAAAAATCCCTTAAATTATTTGACACTGACTAATAAGTAATAACCCCATGATATTATAGAAAATCCCTCTCAAACTATGAAAAATTTACAAGTAAAAGAAAGTAAAAATACATTAAAACAAACTTATCCTTAAAAAAAATTTTAGAAAAACTCTATTACAATTTTAAAATTTGTTATTACTTAAATGCCTATAACGAGTATATTCATTTAATTAAAATTAATAACATTTTTAAGAAAATATTATTGTTAATAATTTTTGCACAAAATAATTTTTGAAGAAAATATTGTTTTTAATTTTTTTATCAAAAGAATATTATTTTAATAATTTTTCGAAGATAATATTATTTTTAATATTTATATAATTTAAAAAGGTTTCGAATAAACTATAAGAAAAATTATATAACGTGTACGTTAGAAGGGTATTTTTGTTAAATTAACTAAAATATGTTGGAGCATTTAATTGGTGTAAACGAGGTATATATAGTTAAGGGTTTATATGTTATTTTAATAGTTTAAGGAAGTTATTTCTAAGTATTAATTAGTTTTAAAAACAAAAGTCAGAATGGTTCAAGGGAGCTTTTTGTGGTTTACCTTTAAATAATTTTATAGAAGTTAATTAAATTGAAATTTATTTCATAGCTTGATGATGTTTATCAAAATTTATTTAGCAAATGACTTGATATTGCTATGATGTATGAATATATTTTTGGTTGGAAAAATTAATATTGCTATGTCATTTGATAAATAATTTTAATATTTCTTGAATTATTAATATGTGTGTTTAGTATATGTACCTGCTTTTAAGTCTCCATCGTATGCCAACCCACTTTTGGAACCCATGTATATATAGTTTCCTTTAAACTGCCTTAATCGTTTATCAAATTTTATAGATATATAATATTATTTTAGTTACATATTAGGATTTATTTTACTCTTTTATATATATAGTTGCAAAATTTTTATTGTGTGTGTCATACATATATATTTCTTCTGTTTGCAATAATTTTAATTATATATTTGAGGATTATGTTTTCGTCAATTTTTTTTTATTTTTTATTTTTTAAGAATGCTATTAATTAGGTATATATTTTTAAAAATTTTTAGGTAAAGCTTAGATAGGGTGTGACATGACAAAATAAAGATAGGCCCAAAGGAAGTATACAGTACAAAGGAAAAGACTCTTTCTCTATACCTTTTAGAGTAGAAGCTACTTGTTAACAGAAGAAAAACAAAACCCAATGATTACCAATCATCAAAGCCCAATGAATGCAAAGGTATCACATGGGACCAAGCCCAACAAGCAAATACATCATGAAGTATACAGAACAAGTGACGTTGAATATTTTGCATTGTACCATGTACAGAGCAGTAGATATTTTACATTGTATCCCTTAATGTACAACAGCTGTGAGGGAAGCAGCATCCACGAAATTTCATTTTGTAATTAATCCTAAAACTTTATAGAACACTGTAACCAACATAAGTTAGGCTATCTATTGTTTGATTTTTAAACATTAGTTAGGCTATCTACTGTTTGAATTTTAACTATACGGTGTATATAATTTATCTTCTATAACAGCAATTATATGTGTATAGTATTTATACTAGTGTACTCATGATAATAAAATATAGCTCCTTTTTCAACTATTCACGTTCTCTTTGTGTTATCAAAGCCCCAAATGGTTTGACGAGCTTTTCCTTTTATTTATTATCATTATCCTTTTTCTCTTGTTCTTCATCATGACTTCTTTTCCCCTCTCATTCCATACCTGCGATTAATAATCCCATTTCTGTTACCAATGAACCTATATTTGCAAACAGAACATTGGTGGTCATCAATGTGGCAATACAAGTACCATTAAAACTTACTGAAACTACTTATTTTCCATGGAAAAAGCAGTTTCATACTCATTCTTATTGGCTACGACCTCTATGGTTTCATCGATGGTATTCTTCCCTACCCATCTTCAGTTCTATCTAGTACAAATAGCTCTCTGAATCCAGATTATACTTTCTAGATTCAGCATACTCTATTGGTTAGTGTCATTCTTGCTTCTCTCTCTAGAGATGTTCATCGATTTGTGAACAAAGCATAAACCTCCAAAGAAGCATGGGAAACACTAGCAATCATGTTTGCCAAACCTTCAAGGCCACGACTTCTACATCTACATGAAAGACTTCATCACACTCAAACCTCTTGCTTCATCCTTGAATACCTCAATGATGTCAAAGGCGCTATGACGAACTTGCTTTTATGGGCAATACTATTGATGATGATGATCTCACTCTCTTTATCAAGTCTCCCAAAGGACTTTGAAAATATCTCTGCTACGTTTCAAACTAGAGAAACACCTATCTCCTTCAATGATTTATATGATAAACTTGTTGAATATGGAAATTACAATAAGAGAATTGCTTCATGATCGGTAGACACTAACATATCTGCTTTCACTGCCAATAAATCTACATCTAGATCTTATACCTCATGATCTTATTCTCAAAAAGGCCAAAATCAATCTTGACCATATGGTTCTGATTCTCATTGTTGACTAATCACTGCATAGTCCAACATAGGTGGCAACTCTCAATCTCGCTCCTTCACTACGTCTGGTAACTATAAGGGATGTTGTCAGGACCCATCCAAGATCCCTCATCGGAACCCTAGACAAGCCCTGATCCCAGAGAAACCCTATCGAAATTGATAATACAATTTACCACAGTTTTAGATAAATTCCACCACATGAGCATATTTTCTAAATATTAAATTAACAAAAAATAAATATAATTAATCATCCCAAAATAGTTTTAAAGGTAGGTCACTCACCTTAAGCACGTGTAACAATCGAGATCTTCTGCAGGATCAACTCCACTACCCATACGTGCACCTAAAATATCCACAATACACAAACTAATTATTTTAATATTTTAATCGGGTAACTCCCAAATGGGTACCCGGGGAGCGAACACAAACAATAACCAAAATTTACAAGTGATATACCGAATCGAAACTTGTGAAGCAAAGATTACGAATCTGGTCTCACTTTCCGGAGATCAGACCCGAGGTGGCTGGAATCTCATTGGAAAGGTGTCGGGTTTTGGATCGTTGGATCTCACAAACGACCTCGAGTTAGAGGAAACCGACCTCACATCTGGGTTCAGGAGGTCGAAACTAGTGGGAAAGGATGGACGGTGCAACTGGAAACTCACCGAAAAGTCAATTTCACGATGAGCCATAGTGGTCACCAGAACCCGTCACTGTCGATGGTGCGTTCGATGGCCACTGGTATTGATTTTTGGAGGAGATGTAGATCGGAGGATGGGCAAATGGATGGGACCAGTAGTGTGGCAAACGGAGGCCGAATCGGAAAGAAATTTGGGTTTGAAACAATAGGCTCCGCCACCGAAAAAAGTCTCGATCTGGGTGCGTCGGAGGTTGGGTGGCTGTGAGATTTGGTGGGCTGCCCGGAAATGGAAAGGGCAAGGTGATGGTCAGGCGCGTGTATGGGTGAAAGGGGTAGAGGACAGTGAATGGAGGGTGGCCGTGGGTGGTGGCTTCTCTCTCTCCTCTCTCTCTCTCTCTCTCTCCGGTCACACGGCTCACACACGGGTTTGAGCCAATAAGAAGCCATCCCATGGATGCAACTGTGCACTCATGGGATAGGCTGAAGGCTTGACACGTGGCGCGCATTTTTCACAATAACACCATTTAATTAAAAGTAATATAAAATAATACTGTATCAAAAAAACTTTGCGAGTCCATAACTTTTTACCTAGTGTCCAAATTAGGCGTATCGCTAGTCTATAGACTCGTATCGACGACTACTTTACAATCATACAAAAGTCAAATCAAAATTCTACATAAATAAAAAGTTAAACTTGGCACCCTTGGACAGCTTGGACCGCAACTTGCCTTGTGCATAACTTTCAAACGGTAGCTTCGATTTTGATGTGCTACTAGTATACGAACTCGGGATGATACGTAATTTGAAATGGTGCCTCGATCAATGCAAAATTTCATTCATAACAAAAAGTCAACATTTTGACACTCTCTATCAACGATCAACCTCAGTCAATGTGCAAAAATTTCGACGTACTCTGGGACTGGGTGTTACAATCTTCCCCCCTTATAAAAATTTTGTCCTCGAAATTTCATACACTATTGTAACAGATAGGGGTACTGGTTGCGCATTTGTGCCTCGGGCTCCCATGTTGCTTCCTTGACCAAATGATTCCGCCACAAGACTTTAACTAAAGGAATGGTCTTGTTATGCAGCACTCGCTCCTTGCGATCCAAAATCTGCACTGGTTGCTCCACGTACGATAGATCTTCCCTCAACTCGATGTTAGGAGTCTCGAGTATGTGTGATGGGTCTACGATATATTTCCATAGCATTGAAACATGAAATATGTTGTGCACTTGGGCTAGCTCTTCCGGTAATACTAATCTATATGCCACGGGGCCAATCCTCTCCGTAATCTCGTAAGGCCCATTATAACGAGGACTCAACTTACCTCGTCGACCAAAGCGTACTACTCTCTTCCAAGGAGATAACTTTAAGAATACCCAATCTCCTACTTCAAATTCCAAATTCTTCCTACGCACATCGGCGTAACTCTTCTGTCAATCTTGGGCAGTCTTCAACCGATCTCGGATGATCCTTACCTTGTCCAAGGTCATTTGTAAATACTCAGATCCAACTGCATTATTTGCCGCAAGGAGTCTCTCTTCTACTACTTCACTCCAGCACAATGGTGTCCGACATTGCCTCCCATATAAGGCCTTGTTCAAGGACATCTCGATACTCGCTTGGTAGATATTATTATAAACAAATTCTATCAGTGGCAGTTGCTCTTCCCAGCTTCCACGAAATTGCATAACACAAGATCTTAGCATATCTTCTAATGTCTGAATTGTGCGCTTAGCTCGTCCATCAGATTGCGGATGAAAGGTGGTATTGTAGTTAAGTCTTGCTCCTAACGCATCAGCCAACTTCCGCCATAATCGTGAAATAAAACATGGATCTCGATCGGATACGATGGTGATCAGTATTCCATGAAGACTCACAATACGTTGTACAAACAGCTAGGCCAATTTCTCGGGTGAGAAACAGTCTCGCACCGGTAAGAAGTATGCCGACTTGGTAAGACGATCAATGATCACCCAAATGCCATCGTATCTCCTACGTGTAGGGGGAAGCTTGAACACAAAATCCATATTGAGTTCTTCCCACTTCCATACAGGAATAGGTAAGGATTGGAGTAGCCCTGAAGGCTTCTGTCTTTCGACCTTTACTTGTTGGCAAATTAGGCATTTTGATACAAAATCTGCCACTTCCCTCTTCATGCCAATCCACCAATAATACTTAACAAGCTATGCGCCTCCTCTAAGATCTCCTTCTTGAATTCTAGAATATCAGGAACACAAAGTCGTCCTTTATACACGAGGGCTCCATCCCTCCTTATGGAAAACTCTGGGTTAAGACCTTCTTGTACCTTGCTCTTAATTGTTCTCAATTTAGGATCTTCCATTTGAGTCACCAATATACGATCCGCTAACACCGGTCACACCTGAAAACTAGCCATAAGGACTCCGGAAGGATGCATATGCATTAACACCCCCATTTTCTTCAACTCCATCATAAAAGGTAGTTGGATGGCTTGAATATGGTCAAGGGATCCGGTAGCCTTCCTATTCAAAGCATCTATTACTACATTTGCCTTGCCCAGGTGATAATCAATCACACAGTCATAATCCTTCAACAACTCCATCCATCCCCTTTACCTCATATTTAATTCTTTCTGAGTGAAAAATGTACTTGAGACTTTTATGATCAGTATAAATTTGGCATGTGGCCCCATACAAGTAGTGTCTCCACTTCTTTAGAGCAAATACTACCACCGCTAATTCCAAGTCATGTGTAGGGTAGTTTTGCTCGTGCTGCTTCAATTACCGTGAGTCATATGCTATCACCCTTTGATTCTGCATTAGCACGCAACCCAAACCTTGATGGGATGCATCACAATAGACTTCAAAATCTTCATTCCCATTAGGTAAAGTTAAGACAGGTGCGGATGTCAACCTTTGCTTCAATTCCTGAAAACTCTGCTCACACCTGTCCGTCCATCTAAATTCAACATTCTTTCGGGTTAAGTTGTGAAATGGTCTGGCAATTCTCAAAAACCCTTCTATAAAATGACGATAGTATCCCGCTAATCCAAGAAAACTTTGTACTTCCCTCAGAATAGTAGGGCGCTCCCAATTCAACACTGCCTTCACCTTATCAGGGTCTACATAGATACCTTCGGCTGACACAATGTGTCTGAGAAAACCCACTTGATTTAACCAAAACTCGCACTTGTTGAATTTAGCATAAAGCTGATGTTGTCTTAGAGTTTGGAGCACTCTCCTCAAATGCTCGCCATCTGTCTTCACGATAGGCAGGAGAGCAGTACTCTGTGGTGAAGGAAATTTTAAACTGATCCCATGTGTGTCTCCTATGAGTCTTTTCCACCTTCCACCACTTCCTGGCTTCACCTTCTAACATAAAGCTGGAGATCCTAACCATATCTTTGTCGGGGCATTGCATCCCTTCTTCTAGGATTTTCTCCATATTAGATAGCCAATTCATAGCTATAGCTGGACCTTGGGTCCCATCAAAACTCACGGCTCCCAATCGTCAAGCCTGGTCCACAGAATGATTACTAGAGCTTGAACTCCCTAAGGCTCAAGTTAGTTGAGAGACAAGATTTCTAAGACTCGATCTGCTTCCAGAACTCTCAGCCGAGCCTTCTCGAGTACTACGTGCGTCCCGCCTACGCATCGTAGCAAATTTTGAAGAAACAAGCAAGAGTTTAGAGATAAAAACACTTAAGCATGATTACAAAAAGGAGAAATTTACGGATGGGACTTACAGCAATGCACAGTCCCTTAGGATTACAAGAACCTATGCTCTGATACCAATCTATCAGGATCCGTCCAAGATCTCTCATTGGAACCCTAGACAAGCACTGATCTTAGGGAAACCCCACCAAAATTGATAATACAATTTACCACAGTTTTAGATAAATTCCACCACATGAGCATATTTTCTAAATATTAAATTAACACAAAATAAATATAATTAATCATCCCAAAATAGTTTTAAAGGTGGGTCACTCACCTTAAGCACATGTATCAATCGAGATTCTCTGTAGGATCAACTTCACTACCCACACGTGCACCTAAAATATTCACAATACACAAAACTAATTATTTTAATATTTTAATTGGGCAACTCCCAAATGGGTACTCGGGGAGTGAACACAAACGACAACCAAAATTTATGAGTGATAAACCGAATCGAAACTTGTGAAATGAGGATTATGAATTTGGCCTCACTTTCCAGAGATCGGACCCGCGATGGCCGGAATCTCATCGGAAAAGTGTTGGGTTTTGGATCCTTGAATCTCACAAACCACCGCAAGTTGGAGGAAATTGACCTCAGATCTGGGTTCAGAGGGTCGAAACTAGTAGGAAAGGATGGGCGGTGCAACTGGAAACTCGCTGAAAAGTCGATTTCCCGACAAGCCACCATGGTCACCGGAACCCATCACTACCAGCGACGCGTCCGGTGGCCACTGGTCATGATTTTTGGAGGAGATGTAGATCGAAGGATGGGTGAACGGATGGGACCGACAGTGTGGCAAAATGAGGCCGGATTGGGGAGAAATATGGGTTTGAAGCAATCGACGCGGCCGCCGGAAAAAGTCTCGATCCGAACGCGTCGGCGGTCGGGTGGCTGCGAGATTTGGTGCGCTGGTCGGAAATGGAAGGGGCAAGGTGATGGTCGGGTGCATGTATGGGTGAAAGGGGTAGAGGACGGTGAACGGAGGGTGGCCATGGGTGGTGGCTTCTCTCTCTCTCTCCTCCCCTCTCTCTCTCTCTCTTTCTCTCTCCGGTCACACGGCTCACACACAGGTTTGAGCTAATAAGAAGCCATCCCATGCATACCACTGTGCACTCACAGGATAGGCTAAGGGCTTGACACGTGGCGTGCATTTTTCACAATAACACCATTTAATTAAAAATAATATAAAATAATACTATATCAGAAAAACTTTGCGAGTCCGTAACTTTTTAACCTGGTGTCCAAATTAGGCGTGCCGCTAGTCTATAAACTCGTATCGACGAGTATTTTACAACCATACAAGAGTCAAATCAAAATTCTGCATAAATAAAAAGTCAAACTTGGCATCTTTGGACAGCTTGGATGGCAACTTGCCTTACGCATAACTTTCAAACGGTAGCTCCAATTTTGATGTGTTACTAGTATACGAACTCAGGATGATACGTACTTTGAAATGGTGTCTCGATTAACGCAAAATTCCATCCAGAACAAAAAATCAACATTTTGACCCTCTCTGTCAACGGTCAACCTCGGTCAACGTGTAAAAATTCTGACGTACTTTGGAACGGGGTGTTACAGACATTGTCAACTTTATTCTGTCCAAGGTCATTCCATCCGATTCTGGTCTCTTATGATTCAACAATGGACATATACACCATAGCAGCAACAATCCTTTCCACGTGCTCACCACCACAAGCTTTTCACTCTCGTTCCATTATGGTGGCGGTGGAGGTGGAGGTGGAGGAATATTCAAGTGGGTGGGTGGGTGGGTGTGTGTGTGTAAATAAATAAAGGTGGTGCATATAAATATTAATTTGTAAATTATGTTAGTGTAGAAGTAGAAGGAGATGTGTATGGTATGGGATTTAAATTGAATTGAATAGGGGAGTAAATTAAAGGTGGTGGTTGACAATGTAAAAAATGAATTCATCTGTAATCTCCGCTGAGCAGTAAATACAGCAACTGACTTAGACCCAATATGCCTGTAGCTATTCCCAAAGAAATTTACTTCTTTCTCCTGTTTTTGCCATTTCCCCTTTATCATCTATCTTCTTCCTTGTCGTTCACTTTTGCATTATTAATAAATATTATATTCATTTCTTCTTCTGCTGTAAGTTGATATATATATATATATACATAATAATTTGAGAAGAAAGAATGTGAAATGGATGCTCTACATCCAAGACCTTATTCTGTCTCATTTGAAGCTTTAAGTTATTTTTTGCTTCCTTTATATGAGGGCAATTTTTAACATTCCATATTCTATGATAGTTCAATACCTCTCTTATGATCTTAGTACCTGTCTGCTTCTGCTCTAATATATATATATATATATAGTATATATAGATATATATACTATATAGTTTTTTTTTTCTTTTTTTTTTTTTTAAGGAGCTCCATTTTGTACGTACTATTTTGTAATTAACGTGTGCAGGTTTTACCAACTCCAAAAAATTTGGCCATAGTCATGGAATATGCATTTGTCGGCTGTTCACTTTTCCAGGGGTGGTAGTTGGTGTATTATACAGTCGTTACTTGTTTCTCTTTCTTATTCAATAGGAGGATGGACTGACGTACACAATAAAAATTGGCAACTTGATGAAGGTAAGCTGCAATATGCTATTGTGGATGGTCTGGGATGGCTTAAAGATGGGAAGATTGCTGCTATAAAAGTTCTTGGGTGAAATGGAATAAATATGTTTTGGACAAAAGATGGGATACTAGATATTAGGTTACTATAATTTGGGTATTTGGATATTTGGCAAAGGCTAAGTGGGACATACATGAGTGAGACAGAATGTAGAATATACATGCAAAGAGAGAATGTTTATATAACGGGCTAGTAGTAGTGGAATAGGTGGAACTAGTGAAATAGCTTGTTAGTTGATTAGCTCATTTGCTTTGTTCCTTACAAGTGTTCATACATATATATAGGCAGTGTTTGCACACACACATAAGTACTATGTTTGTTGTATATATGGGCATATTATGTAATTGTATAAGCTTTGATTGGTAGACAGAAGTTTAATTCCTCTGCTTATGATCTTACTACCTGCTTATGATGGCATTTTATACTCTGATAGTGTGATTATTACTTATTCTCATATAACTAATGATTGATAGATTTGGAAGTAATGGTTGGGAAGCTGGGAGAATTGAAGAAGAGGTTGACATGCTTGGCAGGTAAAGGATTGCCAACTTATAGGAACTTAAGAAGTCTTGTGCTTGTTCTTTACTTTTTTGCTAATTAAATCGGTTTTTCAGTAAATGATTCATGTTTTTTTTCCCCCTATTATATAGGATTCTTGGAGTATATATTAATGAACTGCATTAGAAAATTGAGATTGTAAATATTTAGTGGGTATAGGCAGCCATTTTGTATATATATTTATTTTTTCCCTATAATTACAAATTGTTTTTGTTTATATTTTTCTTTTAATGTAATCTTATTGTATTTGGCACACATTATATGGTATTAGTTGCTGTGTCTAATGAATTTTGTAGTACAAGATAATTGTTTAATAAATTATTATTCTTTTATATTAATTGCATTTCAAAAGTGTCATATTATATTTATAAATTATGATTAATGATATTATAATCAATTAGCAATATCTAATAAAATATAATTTTTATCAAATAATATTGGTAATTGATGTGTTATTTTTAGTTACAAAACGATTATCACCAAATAAAAAAATAAAAAAGTAGTTTCGGTGGCAAATTGAATAACTTAACCATGGTTTATGTCATATAGTAACAAGTCAATGACAAAAAGTTGTTTACTTGTCACTGGAAAGGTTCAATGACAAAACAGATGTGTCACTGATGTTTTAAGTGACAAATCAGATATGCTCCTGATGGTATAAGTGACAAATTAGTATGCATTGTCACTGATGGATAAGTTTGACCAGCTCATACATAGTATTGGTGACAAAATTTGTGTGAACAATGACAAAAAAATATGCTTTACGTGATAAAAACTGATGCCCCAGTAAGGCTCCAATTTATGATGAAATTTTTTTTTGTCATAGTTACATGCTCTTTGACAAACTAAAATGTTCGTCACAAACATGCCTTGTGACGGGTCTATCATGGCAAACAGAAAACGAATTAATTTTATCACCTAAACTCAATAAGGCAACAAAAAATGATCCTTATGTGACAAAATAGCTATGTAGCATTTGCCCAAATTTTTTGTAGTGCTTTTTTGATTCTGAATCCAAAAATAAATATAAATTATTTCCATGACTTTGAACTACAACTTGGAGTTTTGGTTCTCTTATCTGGTGTCCTTCCTAAGCCAAAGATAGAAACCTCTGTGCTTTCTATCAGGTTAGTCTTTTTTCGAATTTAGCAATTTACTGACAGAAAGGGGGAAAAAAAAAGATTTGTTACAGTTATATTATTATTAGCTTATATAAAATATTAATGAAAGTTTTTTGCAACTTGAATTTGACTTCAGTAGTTTGGAGGATTCCTTTAGGCCTCAGTGGTGCTGGGAGGTGAGCTATTATACATATATATATATATATATATATATATATATATATATGTGTGTGTGGAAATTCTATGGTGAGGACGGTTCGCATGAGGACTGCAGTATTAGTGACGGTTTTTCATAGTATTAATGACGATTTCTTAGAAAATCGTCACCAATACTATGAAAAACTTTCATCAATACTGTAGTCCGCATGAGGACCGTCCGCACCATAGACGGACTGTATATGTGTGTATATATATATATATAAAATATTTTAATTTTTAATAAAATCTAAAAGTTTAGATTGTAATATTATTCAACTTTGGTAATTACCTGTTGTACTTTAAATAAACTGAAAAGTGCAACATAAACAATGATAATTAATGTTGCATGTACATCGGTGAACTGGTACCACTTTCAATGTATTGCTGACATGTATCAAAAAAGATCCCATTATTATTCCCCATTATCATTTAAAATATTAAATATTAAAACATTAAATGTGGAAAGAGAAAATATAAAAAATAATAATGGAGCCTTTTTAATTCATATCAGCAATGCATTGAAAGTGGTACCAACTCACCGATGCATCGAAGATTTTCTCCTAAAAGTGAGGAAAAATTATACATTTATTATTATTATTATTATGTTTATGAAATGAAGCTCTATATATAAAATAAACAAGGTAAGTACATGCAAAATTAATTTTTTTTTTTTTTTTCATTTCCTCATTGTAATCTACAGTGTAAGGGTTTCAAATGAACTTGGAGCAGGAGGTCCAAGAGCAGCACGTTTAGCTGGTTTTGTTGTCACATTGATGGGAATGTGTCAGGGTATATTGGTAGGACTGGTGCTTACATTCACACGCAGATCCTTGGGTAATGCATATAGCAGCGAAATTGAGTTGGTCAAATATGTAGCAGCATTATTGCCAATTGTTGCCGCATCTAACTTTCTGGATGGCTTCCAATGTGTTCTTTCAGGTTTCAAACAATATTGTTTAATTTTGATTCACAGTTTCTGCTATAATAGACAATGTTGCTCAGTTTACTAGGCATATATGACTGCCTATTAATGTTAATATACACGTATTAAGGCTAATAGGCAGTCAGACGGACAATATATATA